>NW_026590681.1:1038856-1176408 GCF_907164565.1 Psammomys obesus
GAAAGAAAGAAAGAAAGAAAGAAAGAAAGAAAGAAAGAAAGAAAGAAAGAAAGAAAGAAAAGAAAGAAAGAAAGGCTTCTTGTAGCTGGCACATGGCGTTTGCAACATTTTGGCGTTACAGGGATGATGAGGTCTAGCCTGCAAGTTTTATTCCCTGAAAGTCAAAGTAGTTCAGCCAGCATGAGAACTGGTATTTCAGAAAAGTCTGTGGAAGAATATATAGGTGAAAAAAATGATCACCAAAACCAGCATTTGGTGTATAGGGGGCAGGAGAGTGCACAGGTGTGTGTGCTGGCACCCACATCAGGAGGTTCACGGCCTCCTTTGATGCCAGCTCATGGGGTCTTCTAGCTTCCTCAGGTACCTGCACACACACATACCCACACATAGATATATTTGCGTAGACATAATTAAAAATGAATGAATCAGGAGCTGGGGAGATAGTTCTGCAGTTTAGAGCACTGCCTGCTCTTCAGAGGATCCACATTTGATTCCCAGCACCCTCGTGGTGTCTCACAGCCATCTGTAACTCCAGCCCCAGGGGACCGAACACCATTTGTGACCTTCCTGGACATCTGGCATATGCATGATGCACAGCTATACATGAACACAACATACCCATGCACATAAAATAAATAGAAAGTTGAAAACTATAAATAAATAAATCTTGTTAAAAATAGAAAACGAAATGATGACAGCATGGAAAAATCTAGTGTGCTTTTTGAAACTGAGGTGGGGCCTGTTACTCACCTGTTTTGGTACCTTCCTGTCTCTCCATTAGCATTCAGGTCTCAGCCCCATCTTGCACCCCAGCACTTTGCCTCCATCCCCATGCAGTTCACTGTTCTCCTTCCTTTCCCTGACTTCCCTCTTATGTTTTCCCTGCCTTTGTGCTGTGATTCCATGCGCCTCGACGGACTTTCTTCTCATTAGCAACCACCCTACCCCCATCACCTGCAGGACCAGCTTCTGCCCAGTCTGACACTTGTGGCTGCCCCACCTCACCCCGGCCCCTCAAATCTTCATGTTACACCCTTTAGTTTGGAGTGAAGAATTATTTGCCTAATTCTCAATAACTGTGAGTTTCAGCTTGTCTTTCACCCCTCTAGCCCCAGGCTAACACAGAGGCTAGTGTTTATAATTGTGTCCAGGAAATCATATAATCACTCTCCTCTGATGTAGACACTTGGAGTAGATGATAAGAACATTGTATTAATTATGAGAAAGTCCTGATCTGGGTGTCTTTGAAAGCTGGAAGCAAAGACCCTCAACCACTGTCACTGCAGAATTCAGGAGGGCAATGTGAGTATTGTTCAGTAGCCTTTGGTGTGGGCAGGAACCCATGGTGAAGATACAAAGGTGTCACAGCTCCTCACTGGATAACAGTGATAATTGTTTGTGTCCCCAAGGAGAAGAAAGGTGTGGTGCTGGGGCTCTGGGACTCCGCCCAGGTCAGCTGTCTCTTTAGCTTATAACCTTGGGCGAGTCATTTTGTGTCCCTAGCCCATGTGAGCCTCAGATAGAGCTAGAAAAGATGACATGACATTCCCCCGTCTTTGCAAGCCCTAGGAGCTTGAGTCTGTTGATATCTCTGAGCCTTGAGCAGGGTTTCAGATGGAGACTCCGAAGACTGCATCTTCAGAGAGCCAGGTGTTCATGTGGGATTAGTTTGCTGAGGCAGAAACTAAAAATATACGCAAACAGCACTGGCCCTGTGAATAAAGGTACTTGCTGCATGAAGTGCTCCATAAAGTAGTCCTCTGACCTCCCCCCACATCACCCACACACACAAACATCATATACATACATACACAATAATAATATAAAAATAATAAGACACTTAAAATGCTTCTCTTCATATTGTGTGTGTGGTGTTTGTGTGGGTGGGTGGGAGTGTAGGTCAGAGGCTGTAGTCTTTCTGTCCTACCTCTGGCATGATCGCCAGAGCCGCTCTTTCCTCAGCAGAAAGCTGGGGAAAGGGTTGTGGTCTACTTGCCCAGGTGTGTGTAATTGCCCAACCGTATGTATTGTTCCACCAGCAATAAAAATCCAGCAGGGAATGAGTGCTGCTAAAATTAGATTGTTTGTCCTTTGACAAGATCTCCCCAGTTGAAAAAAAAAATGTGTTTTTCTAAGTGGCAGGGCGGCTTTGCTAAGATTAACTGCCCTGGTTAATGGCACATGAGATTGTGCTTTGAAGAGCTCCCTTACATCTCTTCGCAAGGACATTTTCTAAATGTCAAGCAGCAGCCTTCGGTGGAGGCTGTGCCTTTGAGTGGAGTGGAAGTGCTTCCCTTCTTTTACTAGTTGGATACCAGTCACCCACTCTGCTGTACCCTGGCTTTCTGTCTTTGCTAGACAGACAGCTGGACTGATGAATGGATCCTGGGTACGATGACAGATAGACATTCAGTTTGCCTTGCTTTGTGTCTTACGTGTCAAGTTTGCTAACGTTTAAGCTGGAGGAGAAACCCGTGTGATCAGCGTGATCACAGTGAGTGTATGTGTGTTTGCTAAACCCTCTGTGGGTATCTGTGCTTCACTCCTTTGTGTGTTCACTTATTCAAGCAAAGAAATACTGAATATACATGTAGAAATGGGATGAGTTAGGCATGTGGATTTGAACAAAGTAAATAAAAGACCTGCACTCAAGAAGTGCATTATCTCCCGAGAGAAAAACATTAAAAGGCAGTTATGCAGATGATTTTTTAAGAATGGCTGTGATTGTTTTTTATTTTAGTTTTCATTAATATATAATTCATGTACCATAATGCACACCATTTAAAAGTGTACAATTCAGTGGGTTTTCACAGATTGCCTTTTTTTTTTAATCATACTGCTGGGGAAAAGTTCATAAGTTCATTCTGTTCTGCCTTGTTGGCACAACCACAAACACTTGGTTTGACTGACTAGATGAACAGATTTGGGTGTGTCTGTGTGCACTCGTGCATAAACATATACATTTGTGTATGTGCATGTAGCGTGTGTGTATAGAGTGTGTCTATGGAGTGTAGGTGTGTATGTATGTAGTATGTGTGTATGTAGTGTGTGTGTGTGAGCTCCATGTTGTTAGAATTGAAATATAGAAGTCTTGCTTTTTCAGAAGCCTAGCCAATGATATCACAGGGCCATGCAGGATGAAAGCGATCAGGTTCAGTGCTCGGCGCTGCCTAAGTCTGGCGCTGCTACCCACTCTCCTTTGAAAATGAGGAGGACTAGCTACCCAGTCCCTATAGCGGTTATGGGAGGGGCCAGGGCAGCACGAGGCACAGATTCTTTGTGCTTGAACCACCTCTGGCTAGTGGCTGTGCTGGCAGGGACTCTGCTTGGTAGACTTTAGGCCAGCGATTCAGAAAGCTCTGGGTTCTGCCTCCTCTAGAACGTACTGAGTCGAGCAGAAGGCAGCCTTGGAGCATCTCCAAGAGCCAGTGAGTGTTGCTCGCAGAGACTTGTAGGAAACCTGAAGACATGAGTGTGGAAGGTGAAACTGGACACTGTTCATACTTTCACACTGCTGCAGCTGCAATGCCTGCCTCTTGTGTAGCCTTTGTCCACCCTCCATCTTCTCCTGCTTCCTCCCGCAAAGCTTGCCTGCTTTCCCCCCCTCACAGTTGTTTTGCCCACAATGTGCTAAGGACTTTCAGTTCTATTTACATGTCACCGACGGGACACCTGCATGCATAATTGCTGACATTCAGGAGCATGTCGTGAATACATCTGATAGCCGATTTTATTCAGCAGCTCCCTTCTGCTTCATAGATTCCCATGAGTTTGGATTCATTAAGCTTCGAGTGCATTCTCCCCACCCCACAAGATCCTAGACTGAATTAGCAGCTGAGTTTTTCTTTGGACTGTAGTGACAGAGCCTCGGAGAATCTCTTTTCCCCATTAAGAGCACACGGTATCCATGCAGGGTTTCTGGATAAAGTGACAAGACTGTGTTCAGCTGCTTCTGACCATATATGTCTACTATCCTCTTCTTTCAAAGGTATATGACGGATGGTGGGCTTGGCCTCTATACTCGTCGCCTAAACAGGCTTCCTGATGGGATGGCTGTGGTGCGAGAGACCCTACAACGAAATACCTCCTTGGGCCTTGGAGATGCTGACAGGTAGGCATGCTGCACCTGGATTTAGCCACGTGTAAACGCTATTTGAGAGTGGCCTGAGGAATGCTGGTCATGATATTGAGAGAGGGGCTGGGTGTGCTCTCCACCCTGAGGAGAAGCAGGTCAGCCCTGAGGTGATTCCTTTTCTGAACTGGCACAAAAGTAGGAGAGGGCTGCTGTGTTTCCCAAGTCTTGCCTGTAAGGCATGTGTCTATGTATATATGTATTTGGTGATGGTTTGGGGAGTAGAACCCAGGGCCACATGCACATCAGTTCAGCTCTCTACCACTGAGCTACATCCTTAACTCTGGGATGGCACTTCCAATAGCAAGAGCAGAGTTGAGGCTTGGATGGTTTTGTTGCTGGTTTTTTTTTTTGTTGTTGTTGTTTTGTTTTGTTTTTACTGTTACGCAGCACCTCTCAGCCAGCAGGCCCCAGGGACCTGCACACTTCCTCTCTCATTACTCAGCTTTCCAGGTATTGCACCTTGAGATAACCAGGTCTGTGTGCAGGGTGGAGTTCAGGCCATACCTGAGTAGGTTTTGCCAAAGCCCCCTGCTGCCTGGAGCTAGGTGGTGAAGCAAGGGGTATAAATTCAACTGACACACAGTGAAGTGCTTCATTAATAGGGGTCTGTCAAGCTTTGTCACCACCACTGTCAAAGACAAAAAGAACCTGTATCCCACCCTACCATGAGGAATAAGTGTTTGGCCTCTAGGTTTCTAGCCCTGACTCTAACATAAACCAGTTCCCTGACCTTGAGCTAGCTATGAAAGGAGGGGTCAGGACTGTGTGATTCGCCAACTCTGGTGTGCTATCACACTGGCTCTCAGTGTAGAGTCAGGTACTCTTTAGCTATGTCACTGTTGAAGGATGTTCTGGTGTACTTGACCTCCTTCAACATCTAGGCTGATGAGATGTAACAAGGAATTTAGATGTGAGTGAGTAATTTGAAGTTGTTTTATATTTTTACAAAACAACTTGGGTTTTGGAAAGCCATGTTGCAAGGTAGGGTTACTTTCCTGCTGTTCTCCAGCAGATGAGGGGCTGGAAAGATGACCCAGTGGTTACAGCATTTGCTATTCTTCTGGAGGAGTTTGGTTCTGGGAACCCACACTGGACAGCTGACAAACCCCTATTACTCTAGTCTCTGGGTGATCTGGCACCCTCTTCTAGCTTCTGTGGTCACTGGCACACACATCATACACATAGACACTGACATACATATGCATATACATGTACATATACATTTTTCTTTAAAAATAATGCTAGGTGAGTTCTGTAGCTCTATGGCTTGCTTCAGAGAAGCAGGACAGTTTTTTAAAGAGATAAATACCCAACAGTGGCACTTTTTTGGGATGAGAGTAGAAAACGTGGGTGGGGGAATTGCTAAGTTCATTGTCAAGACCTCAGGATCTGTCCCAGTGTTATCATGTCCTCCTTTGAGTCCCCCGTGTCCAGTATGGTCATTTACATTGGGGAAAAGAAAAGGCTGTTCATCAGAGTTCTACCTCAAGTTAACTTTTGTGGCTGCTATTCTATAAAATTATTGGTTTGAAAAAAATCCACACAAGGGCTAAGATACAGCTTAGTTGTTAGAGTGAGTACTTACCTAGCATGCACAGAGCCCTGGGTTTGCTCCGCAGCACTGCATTCAAACAGACAGAAAACTAGCTGGATGGTGGCACACACTTAACTCCCAACACATTGGAGAGTGTTTTCATTCTCAGTGAATGAAAGGCCAACCTAGACTACAAAGTGAGTTCTAGGACAGCCAGGGCTGTTTAGAGGGACTGTGTATCAAAACAAAAACACAAAGTGGGAGGGGGAGGTGAGGGAGGACAGGACAGAGCTTAACTACCGAAACCTCGGAGAGCTGTACTTTTTATTTTTAGCTTTTTTGTATGTGGGTTTGGGGCTGGCCAGTATGTGCATGTAGTACCTGCAGATGCCAGGAGAGGGTATCAGATTCTCTGGGATTGGACTGACAGGAGGTTGGGAGCTGCCATGAGGATGATGGAAATCAAACCATGATACTCTACGAGAGCAGCCAGTGCTCTTTGATGCTTAAGAACCATCTCTCAGACCCTGAGAGCTTCATTTTTTAAAGCTTAAACCCTGCAAATCTTTATAGTGAACACCACAGGGAGAAAATATTCAGTATCTGCAACACTCTTACTGGTGGTGTAATTAATTTGTCAAATTACTCTGCTTGTTTTCATCCTGTTACAGTTGGTTAGTATGCCTGTTTTCAGACTTTACAAGGTCAGGCTTCGCTTGTAGCTGAAGCCTCTGGGATGACCATTTATCTAATGCTTCATTGGCGGGCTAATCGAATTATCATGGATAACAGCTGAGCCTCTCTTGCTGCTTTTTCAAGATTTGGGGTTAGGATTGGAAAGATGGAAGCCATTTGTTCCAATGCCTCGTTTCTGCTCCAAATGAACAGCAGAGTATCTTGTCCTCTTCCAGGCCTGATTGGTCTGGTATGTCAAGGACTAAAGAGATAGCCAGGCAAGATTTTAAGAAAGAACTCAAGGAGCTTCTTTAAAAAGAAGAAGAAGAGGAGAAGGAAGAGGAAATAATAGACTGAATAATGATACAATTGTCTTCCTGTTTTATTTGCTAGCAGGGATATATTTGTATTCTTGTGGAATGTGCTAAATTTCTTTAACCTCCATAGATATAGTCACTAGACCATGGTGATGCTACTCTGCTGGCTAAGCGGAAATAGCTGTGCTTTTATTTATCTGTGTGTGTGCATATCTGTGTGGGTGCACATATGTGTGTGGGTACACATGCATGTGTGTATACATGAGGAGGCCCAGGTATTGGGCCTTGGGCCAGTAGAGGGTGTCAGGTATCTGCCTCTAGCACTCCACCTGTGTTTTTGGGACAGGGTCTCTCCCTGAACCTGGGCCTCTAGTGTCTGCAGCTACACAGCAAGCTGGCAAGCCCCAAAGCTCTTCCCGTCTTTGCTTCCTTAGAAGCCAGTATTGTAGGTGTTTACAGGAACACTACTTGTTAGGTAAGTGTTCAGATCCAAACTCCCGTCCTCATGATTTCACGGCAAGTGCTCCTAACTGCGGAGATACCTATGCAATCTCTGGTGCTCCTAACCACAGAGATACCTATCCAATCTCTGCTTTATTTTATTTTTTGAGATTGGATTTCTCATTAGCAAGTGGGCTAAACTGGTGAACTGCAAACCCCAGGTATCCTGTTTCTACCTCCCTGTGTATATAACACAGCTTACAGCGATCAAACTCAGGTCTTGACAATTGCAAGGAAGGTACGCTTTTTTCCCGACTGAGCTAGTTCTCCAGTCCTTCGTAGATGTTTAGTCTCAGAATATGTCTTTATCCAGCGCTTCATTGGAGGGCTAATGGAATCATGGAGAACAGCTGAGCCTCTCTCTGCTTCTTCAAGATTTGGGGGGTCAGATTGGAAAGATGGAAGCCATTTGTTCCGTTGCTCCATTTCAGCTAGGTGAGTGCTTCACAAAGCAGGGGCTGACTGTAGTATGTGAAATCATAGTAATTAATAGGGAACTATTATTTTCAATATTTATATTTTAATTTTACTGCTTATTAGAACTTAGAGCTAGCACATCAAACCCATGATTTTACAAATGTTATTTATGCTAAGAACTGTGTAGGCGTGAGACAGTGACTATGAAGTATCAAGGGAGCACACCACAGATGGTCAATATGCAAACTGGGTATGATTCTTCTTCCCCTGTGATTGAAATGTATTGTTTAAGCAACTTAAAGCGATTGGAATCCTTCCCTTACAACCTGAAAAAAAACTGTCTAAGAACTAAGATAATTTCCAGGAAGTTTTATATAAAAGAAATCGGAGTCCTTGCTTATGGTTTCACACATAAGCAGTAGATCACAAGAGATGTACTAAGGAAATGGGAACGGTTGAGACCTTAGCCCCGACTAGTTCTCAGCCAGGGAAAGGGGGAGCACAAAGGGCAGAACACCCTGGGCTTAGGAAAGGCACTAACATAGGCCCTCTGGCTGAGGACCACAGCTGGCCCTGAGACCCAGAACAGGATGCTGAGACCTCAGACTGTTTGCAGCATGGCCTGGTGTATCATTAAGGTCATTAAGAGTCACCAACAGCAATATGTGTCTTCAGAGGCCTGGGAGAAAGAAACTTCGTCAGTTTGAGTCTTTATGTCATCAGCCAGTTCTGAGAAATAATAGACGAAGATGATAAATTCAAAATGCCAGGTCCCCTTGATCTTCTGTCACTTTAGGGATGTCACCCTTAATCCCAGTCCCTTCTTGATAGAGATCAGTGACTACATCCAGCAAAGAGGAGCCAGCCAGTTGTGGAGGGAGGATCGAGTGCACAGATAGAGGTGGCATGTTACACATAATAGACCCCAATAACTGAATGAAGGGCACTTGCAGAGAAGGAGGTGTGGCATGCAGGGCAGAGAGGCTAGCTGTCAGTTAAATGGTTTACCAACAGAGCCACAGCCACAGGCCCAGAAATGCTTTTCAGGCTCAAGCTACATGAGTGAGTACTGGTCATGAATGCATTTGCCTTTGATTTTGGTTTTAGTATGAGAGTTTTGTTTATTTTAGGTTTTGTTTGTTTTGTTCTGTTTTGAGACGGGGTCTCGGTGTGTAGTCCAGGGTGGCCTCATATTTACTGTTGGTGAGGATGACCTTGAACTTCTTTCCCCCCTGCTTCAATCTCCTGGATCCTGAGGACAGAGTTTTTAAGTCAAGGAAGCTGCTCAACACATGAAGATGCTGGTGTCAAGACTAGGCCTATAAGCCGGGTGTGGTGGCACAAGCCTGAAATACCAGCACTTAAGGAGGCACAGGCAAGTGGATCTTTGTTAGTTCAAGGCCTGTCTGGTCTACAAAGTAAGTCCAAGACAGCAATGGCTACACAGAGAAACCCTGTCTCAAGAAACAAAACAACACAACAATAGCAAAGGCTAGGCCTATGACTCAGGAATATAGTGCTTCTCTGGGACACTTGAGTCATAAACAAATCAGGACATAATCATGTAAGAGAATAACCCCAAACTTCAAAAAGAATAAATAAATAAAATACAAATAAAATAAAAGGCCATCAAGTCTCAGAAGCAACATGGAGTGTAAAAGAACCTGGATACAAAGAATGTACAACTCTAGCTATACAAAGGTCGATGATGGGCAAAACTTGGTCACAGAAAAATCCAGAATGGATTTTCTAAGGGGAAACAGAAACCAACTGGAGACTGTGCCAAGAGAACTTCTAGGAGTGTTAAAATAGTATGGTTTTAGCTATACAATATGAACACCAAGTTGGGAGAAAGAGGTATGCTACATAATATGCATGGCAGATGATAAATAGACAGATAGGTAGGATACTGTGATTCTCTGTTATCAACTTGACTATATCTGAAATGAACTACAATCCAGAAATGGAGGGCACACCTATGATCCAGATCTTGAGGCAGGAAGACAAGCTTTTGATCCAGATCTTGAGGTGGGATGACACACACTGTTTAATCCAGATCTTGAGATAGGATCACACACACACACACACACACACACACAAATTTGATCCAGATCTTGAGACACATCCTTAATCTAGGCCACACCTTCTGCTGGAGGCTTATGTAAGGACATGAATGGTTTCCACATGTAACCCTGTGTCTCCTGAACTCGTCAGAAATTCTTGGATTCTAGCAACTTGCTTTATAAGCAGAAAGCATCCTAGAAGTTGGCACTTCTAAGTCCCTTTCTTAGACACTGCAAAGGGCTTCGGTATTCAGGGATCTCAACAGTCCTTAGGATTAGCAGGCAACAGGCTAAGGGCCATTAGATAGATGCTTTTTCTTGCTGACACTTGCAGGTCATATTGTGTCAATAGGACAGGAGTTGGATTCAGCGTATACTTTAGGCCAGGCTAGGAGACCAAGCAGAAAAAAGAGGGCAGCTGTTGTTGTTTCCGCCTTCACGTTATGGGTGTCTTTTCACTCTCCAGATGGTACCTGTGTCAGTAAAGCTTTGAGATTGCTTTTAAAAACAAACACAGGACATAAGTAGACTGTGCAGCCTGCACTTGGCCCCTGACCCTGGCCTTCAAAGCCAGCCCTGTTTCCACTTGAATTGGGAGGCCGTTGTAGTGATGAGTCCCAAGTTGAAAGGTTGTAACTGTGCAGCCTGCTAACAAGCAGCCTGCAAAACCAAGCCCAAGTCTATCCGCCAGAGCACAAAAACCCTAACCCTGCCAGGTTGCAGACACACGCAGCACGAAGCAACCTTTCTGCACCCAGCAGCACCTTCATCCACCGCTTAGTCCTCAGCCTCCGTGCAGGTTCAGAATAGGGACACTGAGAATTCTGACTGTAGTTTTGTGGCCTTGGGTAGAGGAAGAGTTAATTTCAAAATCTGAAGATGCATCTTTTCAGTGACATTGGAAATGCAGAGCTAACAGAGTCCGCTACGATTCTGAAGTCATCCAAAAACTTATCTTTCTCAGTCTTGGCTAACAACTACATTGTTCCTATACTAGAAATTTTATTCATTCATTCGTTTGTTTGTTTGTTTATGGTTTTTGGTGTGTGTGTATCTTTGGCTGCCCTGGACTTGCATTGTAGACCAGGCTGGTCTTGAAATTATAGAGATCCAACTGCATCTGCCTCTCTGAGTGCTGGGATTACAGGTATGCGCCACCATACCTGCCTGTTATTTTATTTTAGTTTTCTGAGACAGAGTATTGCCGTGTAGCCCTGACTGGTCTGGAAACTGATGTGTAGATGACACTAACCAGGGAGCCCAGTTGAAAGAGCTGTTCACCTCATGGCTGGTGGGAAGCAGAGAGGCAGGAAGCAGCCGGAGAGAGACTATGCCTGCAAGAGCAAGCATCCAGTGGCCCAGTCAAACCCTTCCCCATAACAACCTGTTTGGTGTGATCATATCAGAGGGTGAATCCATCAATGAAGCAAATGTTGTGCCTGTGTGTCAGTTACCTCTCCAAGCCTGTTGCTTGTGTGGAGCCTTGTGGGAGCCAATTTTATATTCAAACTTTAATAGGACATTCTCTACCTACATGTTCTAACATGGAAAGTCTCTTCCTCTCTTCTTCATCCCTCCTCCCAATCCCTCTTCTTCAACCTCACCCCACCTCTTCATCACATTCTTCCTGCTTCTCTTGAGGTTCAAGGGGCCCCATCACTCCCAGTGATGCCCACTATGTCCAAGAACATTTTTTGCTTTGCATCCTGCACACAAGGCCCATACCCATTCTCTATAGACAGAGGCTTTCAGCACAGAAGCCAGTCTGTACTCTTCCTTGCTCTCCCTCCAGATCCTTCCCATGCTCCACCCCTTTCCCTTCCCTGTGTGCATCCAGGAACAAAGTGGGAGCGAGTGAAAGTCACTGTTTCAAAGCCCATAAAAGGGGCCTTGGAGGCAAATCTCTATTTCCGTTGTAACAGGGTGATAATTACCGCACTGGCCTTCCTGGAGGGCCCCAGTCTGCCCCTGCCCCTGGCTTCCTTTTTAAGTAAGAGGCCGCTTCTGTGGGCAGAGGCCACCTGGGTTGAACAGGGGGTGGTGATGACAGGAAGCAAAGCATCTGCACCTTAAGCCGCAGAGGAATTCTCCAGAGGGTTGTAAAGGGCTGGGAACCCACAGTCTGCCAAGCGTGGAGCACTGCTTCTCACCGGCAGTGTTCCCACACAGAAAGAAAGGGCAAAGGTGCAGCAGCCCCGTGAGATGCTCCACTCCCTGACACAGCTGAGTGGGGGCTGGAGAACATAGCCATGGCTCCAAAAGACACTTTTTTTGTAAGCGGTGTGCTTCCAACAGTTGTTGAAAGATAAGTTTCGTGAGAGCTGGAGAAGTGACTCTAAAGTTAAGAGAACTGGCTGCTCTGACAAAGGACCTTCAGCTCCAGCACCCACATGGTACCTAACGATCGTCTTAATCCAGTTCCAGGGGATCTGTTGCCTATTTCTGGCCTCCAATGGCAGTGGGCATGAACATACTGCACAGACATACATGTAGACAAATGTTCATACATGTAAAATAATGTTTAAAAGATAACTTGAACACTAAAATTTGAGATAGAATGATGTCTAACAGTGTGAAAGCTGGAATGAGGGGCCCAAGAGAAAAGGCAAAAATTGGGAAACTTCTTCTCTGCTTAATCCTCAGGGAACACAAAGCCTAGGCCTGGAAACCCAATCAGAATGTGCGTCCCACAGTAGAAAAATAACTTTGTGTGACTGAATCCAGTGTTCCTGGAAGTCCCTGGTTTCAGTTAGGGTAGGGTAGGTCGCGCTGTATAACAAGAGACTCCAAGACCTCTCACCCTTATCATCCAGCCACCATAGGAGGTTATGCTGTTCATTGCTCTTACTGGGAACCAGAGTGCCAGCGGGACTGTTGTTCCAACTGAGAGTTGCTAAT
Source organism: Psammomys obesus (assembly GCF_907164565.1). NCBI lineage: Eukaryota > Metazoa > Chordata > Mammalia > Rodentia > Muridae > Psammomys > Psammomys obesus. The sequence continues at coordinate 1,051,397 of NW_026590681.1, forward strand.
TCCCACCATGAGGCGATGACAAGTGTTGGTGAGCCACTTGTCTTTTAAAGTCTCTGCCCAGGAATGAGCATGTTGATCAGACAAGGTCCTTTGGCTCCATTTGAAGGGAAGTACAGGACCAATATGTGTACCAGAAGAAGAGAAAACATACAGTGACTTTCACTGTCTCATGGCGTAGAGGGTAACACCCTGAACTTTCTACCACCTTACCTTCTATCATAGAACCAAGCCTGCAACATCCAATGCATTGCCACAGTTCCTGTGTATTTGTTCCAGTGTGACCACATGGCCTCCAGGAGCTTTGTGGATTCTCTGTGAGGAGGAAAGTCCTCAGGCAGATGAGGAATACAGTAGATGCCCCATACTGTATATCAGCTGCATGTCAACAGTAAGACAACATAGAAAAGCTGCTGGCTTAACATTTACTGAGCACCTACTATGCACCAGGCCCTTGGAGTCTAAAGATGAGCAGGATACAGTCCTTGTGTGTAAGAAGTTCATACTCAAGCCATGACACCACATGCTGGAGAGATGTCTGACTGTGCAGTCACTGTGGTCCTACTGTGAGCACATGCTGCATGCTGTTATCCTAACAAGTGACCGGAAGTTTGCTTGTTTTGCTTTTCTGGCAATGGTGATTTTAAAGATTCTCTCAGGGTCAGTAAGATGGCTCAGTGGCTAAAAGTGCTTGCCATGTAAAGTAGACCACCTGAGTTTGATTCATGGCACCCATATAAAAGTGGGAGAAAAACCAAACCAAACAACAACAAAAAGAAACACCTCCTCAAAGTTGTTCTCTGACTTCCATACACATAGGCTGGGAAGTGTCTGCACCCTGTCTTAGTTAGGGTTGCTGTGAAAAAACACCATGACCAAAGCAACTTGAGGAAGAAAGGGTTTGTTTGGCTTGTGCTTCTACATCACTGTTCATCACTGAAGGAAGTCAGGAACTCAAATAGGGCTGGAATCTGTAGGAAGGAGTTGATGCAGAGGCCATGGAGGAGTTCTGCTTACTGGCTTGCTCCTTATGGGTTGCTTAGCCTGCTTTCTTCTAGAATCCAGAACTACCAGCCCTGGGGTGGTGCTACCTACAATGGACTGGGCACCAATCAACAACAATTAAGAAAATGCCTTAGAGGCTTGCCTACAGCCCGATCTTATGGATGCATTTTCTCAGTCAGGGCTCCCTTCTCTCTGATGACTCTAGTCTGTGCCAAATTGACATAAAACTAGCCAGCACACACCCCTACACACATACATCATATACTAAATTAAAAACAAGGATCTTTTGGATGGACTGGGAGATGGTTTGGTGAATAGGTAGAGTAGCTGTGGCCCAGGCTTGAGGACCTGGGTCTAGATATCCAGTTGTCAATAAATCTAGGCACTGTAGTGCAGTCTGAAATCCCAGTGCCCAGACAGGGGAATCCTGGAAGCTTTTCACATACCTGCAATATGTCTCAAATGGGGGAGAAAGGGAAGGTCAGACAACACGTGAGGCTGTCCTCTGATCTCCATCCAGGAGCCGTGGCCCACATGTGTCTGATTGTTCCACGCCCTTTGTTCTGCTTGTTCTGACTTTGAGACAAGGTCTCCAGTGTGGCTCAGGCTGGCCAGGAACAAAACACTCTCCTACCGCACTCCCCACCCCACCTCACAAGTGCTAATGTTACAATCCCACCATGCCTGGCCACACCCCATTGTTTTCATGTATTTTGTCTTACCCACTAGTGTAAGCATCAGTAAACAAAACCAGGTGAATCCTGCTTATGGGCCAGTTTCTTTCAGTGGTGGCCAGTTAAGAGGACCACCACTTGGCCCTTTACTTGGACCGTGAAGACTGAGGAAGTGAATGAATGGGTGGATGACTGATGACTGAGCGTGTATTAGTTGCCATGATAAAACACATGCCCACAAGCATCTTACAGAAGAATGAGTTTATTTGCATTTTTGGGGATAAGAGTCCATCATGGTTGGGAGGCAGGACAGCAAGAAGCAGTCAAGGCGGAAGAAGACACTGAAGGCTCCTATTTTGAACAGCAATCACAAAGCAGAGACAATGAACTGGAGGTGGCACAGGGTCTTTAGACTCTCAGAGCCAAGCCCCAATGACATTCCTTTTGTTGTTGGTTTTTTTGTTGTTTTTTTTTTTTTTCGAGATAGGGTTTCTCTCTGTAGCCCTGAACTCACTTTGTAGACTAGGCTGACCTCAAACGTGCAGAGATCCTCTGCCTCCTGAGTGCTGGGGTAAAGGCATGCACCACCATATGCAGGCCAGCCCTAGTGACATACTTCCTTAAACAAGGCCTGAACTTTCTAGGCCTCCACAAATAGAACCAGCATCAGGAGACCAAATGTTCATGTGCTCAAACCACCCAAGAGCACAGGCACTGTGATATATGACTGCTGTGCAGAGTACTTGACCCCAGCACGATGCAGGCACCAACCCCCTAGAACGAGACAGTGAAACAAGCAAGGCTGACCTTTGACTCGGGACAGGACAGGACACTGAGCTGAGAAGCAGTCCAGTGGCAGTGGGGAAGAAGCATGGTGCACACGGCGCTTGGTCTGTGTGCACTCCTCCTGCAGGACCTTATCTGACCTTCAGTGAGTGGATGTTCAGGAGCTCCCTCCTGGACATTGAATGGCCACACACAGAGCTTACTACCATTTTTAGAAAAATTGTTTCAACCTAGGACAAGTGGCTGAGGTGCCTATTTAACATATCAAACCTGGCCTCCAGATTCTCCCAGTGTCCCTCAGTCCCTGCCTGTTACAGGGTATGGCTGGCATACCCCACCTTCTATACCCTCAGCCCAGGGCTGAGCTGCTCTTCCCCCAAACAGCCTTCCCCATATAATCCAGGCATTTGGTTACCTGCTCTTTTTGTACCTTTGGCCTCCTGGCTGCTGCACCTGGTTCCCCTCTTCCCTCTTTCTTCTCTTCTCTTCTCTTCTCTTCTCTTCTCTTCTCTTCTCTTCTCTTCTCTTCTCTTCTCTTCTCTTCTCTTCTCTTCTCTTCCTTACCCCACCGCCCATGGGGTTCAGGTTCATGATCATGAACTCTCCCAGGTGTGTCTGCCTCTGGCTATGCTCTCACATGCTATAATAAACTTTATCCTACACCATGCCTAGGAGCAGTCATGGTATCAGCCAGTACCATTTGATAATAAGGGATTAGAAAGCCTGGCAGCTGCTGTCACTGGGTGATGGATTAGAGAGCCTGGTAGTCAGTGCCATTCAGTGACAGATTAGAATGCATGGCAGCAGGGCTGGAGAGATAGCTGAGCAATTAAGAGCACTGTCTGCTCTTCCAGAGGTCCTAAATTCAATTCCCAGCAAACACATGGTGCCTCACAACTATCCATTCTGGGGTCTGATGCCCTCCCCTGGCATACAAGTGAACAAGCAGATAGAGCACTCATTAAATAAATAAACAAATAAGTAAATAAATCTTGAAACAAACAAAAAGAATGCAAGGCAGGCTGTGCCATTTGGCAGTAAGTTAGAATGCTGACTTCAGAGATGAAAATAAGAGGACAAAGTGAGTGCCTCAGAAAAGCCAGGTTATAAAATGGGCCCTGCCAACCCCGGACCCAGCCTTGTAGCCATGTTGCTTTCACTTGTGATTCTCTCTGGAGGAGTCCACTCAGCTCTTGCCTGCCTGCTGCTTCTGTCTTTGCCAAAGTCTGGTGTGTGATGGAAGGAGAAACTAGAAGGCCCAGGACCCCCAGTGGGTAACTAGCAAAAGCTGAGGCACACAGCCTGCCAGGAGGTCTGTTCAAACTCCCCCCCCCCCACCCCATCCCCAGGCAACATCAGAGGTGCAAACCTGCTAAAATCCCCAGCGGAGGTCTCGAAACAAAACATGAAAGGGTTTATGACCCTGTAGACTTGAACTTCTCTCTGTGCCAAGCTATAATTCCAGCTCTCTTTGGAGCAAAAGATCAGAACCATAATTTGAGGAGGGCCTCCAAACAGGCCCTGATTATGTTTCAAGACAGGCTGAGGACGAAGCTGCTTTAGGAGGGATTGGGGGAGGGGGGCATGGTGTCTGGCTAAAGCAATTAAATGTAGTTGCTTCTCATTTTAAACAGAGGCCCCTGGGAAGCCTCCAGAGGGCTGGAGTCTTAATGATCTGGAATAAAAGGGTGGTAAGAAGAGCTTGCAAACTGAGGAGCGCCTGTGGGCAGAGCTGCCTTGAATTTCCCCTACAGGAATCTGGGAGGGAGGCCTCCCTGAACAAGAAGCACTTGTCATGCTAATGGTTGGCCTCTCTGGTATACCCAAGGTCAGCTTCCTTCCTGTGTTGGGGTTGGAGTCCCTTCAGGGAGCTGGCACCTGACAGCTGGCACCTCTGCTGTTGTTCCTTGGCTGCCCTTAGTGTCAGCCACTGTCCTATATGCCAGCCCCGTTATTCAGATGTTACTCCAGCACAATCTGTGACGCTCAGACGAAGCATTAAAAAGCCTTTGTCACAGATTGGATAAAGCACTTGCTGGCCTGGCCCTGCCACCCTCTGGTCTCATCTCCACTTCTCACCTTGGGGCACCAAGTGCTTCTCAGGCTGTGTATGCCTCTGACAGCTTTGCAGGCCGCCACAATCCTGTCATAGCACTCACCTCCTCTTGCTTGGGCTTGCTCTGGGCCAGGCTAGCATGTACAGTTCAGAGTCCTGTCATCAGTTCTCTCCCTTGATGCACACAAAGGAGCCTGTGCTGTCCTTTATTTTAACTTCTAACCTAATTTTGAATTGCTTTCTACTTTTGTAATGCAAGGCTTAAGGACCAAAGCTATTTTACTTGTCATTGGGTTCCCAAGACCTAATAATGCAGGCTCTGACACATGGCAGGTTGTCTGAGATGACATAGGGACGTGGCGTGCCACCTGTCCTAAGCTGTGCATGCCACCATTGACGTGGGAACACCAGACATTTGCTGTCACAAGTCCATAAGCCAGAAGGCACAGGCAGGAGCCAGCATGAGAGGTTCTGGCAAGGGCCCTCCTCCTTCCATCGTCTGTAATAGAAACAGTACAAGAGAGTGTTCTAGGGCCCTTTAAAAGGCTGCTAATCCCACTTATGAGGGCTCTGCCCTCACTTCCCAAACACAGCTGCTACCTGCAAAACTTCCACATTGGGGGTTAGACTTCCACATAAACTATTCAGTCTATAGACACACTCTGTCAGGACTGGCAAATACTTGGGATCACCTTGCGTTTAAGGTACTGTGCTGGGGGTATGGGGACATCGAGGCTGGAGCTGTCTTCTAGGATACCAATACTCTCTCTTTGGGGCAAAGAGCAGGTCTGGAGCTGCCAAAGGAAGGGCCTGGCTACAAGTGGCAGGACAGGGTGATGGCAGTGTTCCTGCAAAAGCTGGGTCAGACCTTGGAAAACAAGGGGGGTGAGGGGAAGCAGTTCTGGTTGAGTGGGGAGGGCAAGCACCTGGGATGGGAGTTCTACTCTGGAAAGAGGCAATCCCACCTTGAATGCCCAATAGTTTATCTTGCAGGATAGAAGTTCTATCTATACCTCACCCCTGTGGCCTTGGAGAATAAAACCCCTTTCCCCCAGTATCTGGGAACCCACCATGTCAGAGGTCAGCCCTGTGTCTCTGCCGAAAAGCCTTCTAAAAACAGACCTTGATAGACACAGGCAAACAGCTGACTTATTTGCAGATGGCCTGGGGCCCCCGTATTAGAACCTCCACCTCCTAATGATTAAACACTAGACAAACAGTAGGTGACCCAGCTCTCAAAGGAAGTGGCCCACAAAGCCAAAAGGGCATGGCTCTCCTAGCAACTGGGAGGAAACCAGGCTAGAGAGATGCTTTCTATGCTAAGCAACACATCCTCCAATTGAGTGGGGATGGGGTTGGGTGTGGAGGTGGGGGATGGATCCTGAGGTTGGACAGGGTGCAGAAAAACAGCCCCTCCCTCCCATCTGTGCTGTGAGTCAGGTGTCAACAGACCAGGAACTACAGCTGGTAATTGGTGGGCTGGATTCAAGTGAAATCCACACCCTTCTGCATTCCCAGCTCTGAAAGAAGAACTGAGTTCATAACCCCTAAGTTATGAGTCTGGAGTGACACACAGAACAGTTGTAAGAAGTAGAGCTGGCTAGGGCTGGAAAGATGCTCAGTGACACTGAGGCTCTGGTTCTGGTCTGCCCACTTTCCTCTGCCTCCTGACAGTCCAGGGTAAGAGCAGAGGCCCCTCCTGTTGCCAGCTGCCCAACAGTGCTCCGTTAGCCATTCACTCATTGGATTTAGATGTTCTTGTTACTGTTTGGCATAGTGTTAATCGTGGCTACTAGAGAGCATAGAGGACTCATGGAAAGTCAGGATTAAGAATCTCCTTCCTTATTGGTGAACCCTGGGACCCTGGGAGAAACTGGGTCCAATTTCTGGGACTCCTTAAACTCCAAAGACCTCAACAGAGGCTGACCCAGGATTCCCCAATTCCAATGGCAGTTGCTACTCTCCTGACCAAAGTTGCCTCTGTCTTCAGACATGAGGCATTCTGTTTCTTTTGTGTGTTTCCAGACAGATATGAATAGCTAAAAGGATAGCCTGCCCAAGTTAAGATGGCCTGGGAGGAATCCTGAGTTTTAGGGCTGAGCATCCGAGTGTAAGCCATACCTTCTCTGGCTTCTACTTTCCCTGCTGCCTTAAGCTCCATGACCCCATGGGACTTAAGGTAGCCTAGCAGTGCCACAGGAGCCTGGCAGTGCCACAGGTCTGGACTCCGGGCACAGTGGAGTTATGCTTGCATGTAGGGAAGGGCCACCTAGTGCTAGTAAAGCACAAAGCTAGAGGCTCTAACACCAACAGTCTGATGTCCCTTCTGGCCAGGTCACTGCACATTCTTATAGCACTTTCTTCCAAGAAAGGCTCGGACTGGTTGTCCCCATAAGTTCCCATAAGGTGGGTCTCCTCATGCCTTTCATTTCCCTAATGCTTCATTTGATGTAAGCCTTTGAACAAGGCAGCACACTTAAAAGCAAAAGAGTGGTGGCTCTATCACAGGCATGGTGTCCCAAGTTCAGACCTCCCATATAAAAAAGCCAGGCCCAGCTTACAGGCCTGCAATCCCAGCACTGCGGAGTCAGAGACAGGAGGAGCATCCTGTCTAGGTTTGGTCAGCTAGGCTAGCTGAACCTGTGAGCTCCAGGTTCAGTGAGACACCCTATCTCAAAACTCTAGGTGAAGAAAATAGAGCTGACACTTGCTACCAAGCTGTCACCTTCAGAATTGGTGCATGTGTACCTCCGTGCTTGTGCGCTGTGTATACATGCACACCCATGCACATACATACTAAATAAATACTGAAATAAAAAAGGAAAAGCTCTAGCATGGGTTCTCCTGATATCTCTATTCAGCCACATAGAGATCACATGACTCAGTGCACTGTGGTCCCAGTGGGACTGGTTTTCCTGTGACAATCCCAGCACAGGGCAGTTACCACTAGGAATGAAGTTTCAGCTCCCAGGCAGCAGAGGTGGAAGCTCTTGATTTATTCTCACTAAACTACAAGCTGACTGGGAGCAAAGATGTCCTCTGCCTGTCTTAACATTTTTTTTTAAGATTTATTTATTTTATGTATATGAGTGTTCTATCTGCATTTACATCTGCCAGAAAAGGGAATCAGTTCACATTATAGATGGTTGTGAGCCACCATGTGGTCACCAGGAATTGAACTCATGACCTTTGGACGAGCAGATAGTGCTCTTAACTGATGAGCCCTCTCTCCAGCCCTTGTCTTAACATCTTAAACACAAAACCTGAGAGATAACAGCTGTTTGATACCTGGTCAGTCAACTCATTCAGTCCAGAGCAGTTGCTCTGAGTCCTGACCATTCTTTGATCTTGCCAAACTCCTGCAGAGTCAATATGACCTTTAGTTTTCATGTTAATTAAATGGAGCAGGGGTATGGTGTCAGCTATAGTAGGGCATGCCTTTAGTCCTACCAGAGGCACAGGCAGGGGGATCTCTGTAAATTCAAGGCCAGCCTCGTCTAGAAAGTGAGTTCCAGGACAGCTAAAACTACACAGAGAAACCCTGTCTCAAAAAACAAACAAACAGAATTAAGTGGAGCCTGAAGTTAAGGAGCTGAGGAGCCACGGCAGCATAGTGATATCAGTAGCTGCCGTTGTGGCGATGATACTGGTTGAAGCATCCAATGCCTGTGCATTAGTTAGTATTCCCAATGCTGTGATGAAATCCATGACCAAAAGCAAGTTGGAGAGGGAGGAGTTTATTTGGCTAACGCTTCCACATCATAGTTGACCATCAAAGGAGGACAGGAGCTCTAGCAGGCAGGGACTTGGAGATAGAGCTGAGGCAGAGGCCATGGGGAGAGTGTCTGCTCACTGGGTTGCTCATCATGGCTTGCTCAGCTTGCTTTCTTATAGAACCCAGGATCACCATCCCCGGCATAGCACTACCTGCAGTGGCTGGGCCCTCCCCCGTCAGTCACTAAGAAAATGTCCTACAGCTGGTTCTTATGAAGGCATTTTCTCTATTTAGACACCCACCTTTCAGATAACTTCAGCTTGTATCAAGTTGACATAAAACTAGCCAGCAGAGCCTAGGGAGTATACACACTGTGAGCAAGGTACCCTACTGCAACTTTATCCCCCATCAAACAACTAATTTTAAAGGTAAGGGGCCATTGTTCAAAGAGATTAAACAATGTGTGTGCAGTTGGAGGTAGAGCTGCGATCAGAACCCCTGGTCTCCAGTGGCATTTCCTCTCCTGGCTCAGAAAGCGGTGATAAAGAGTCAGTTTACAGACTGTTACAGAAACAGAACGGGGTCCTTAAGGAATGTGGTGTCTCATCCTTGTGCTCAGGGTGTGGGGTCAGGACTTGTGCTGGAGGCACAGGAGAAGCTCTGAGCAGTTTCTGACTTCCCCAGGCACAGCTCCATCTATCTACGGTGACTGGCTGGGCTGTGTTCTTCTCACCAAAGAAGCCGACCTGTTCTTCCTTAGAGTGAGAGAAATGTCAAATTAGAAATTTAGCCAGTAGCATGCACCCAAGGCACCAGAAGACTGGTGTGACAGGTTGGCTGGGTGACAAAGCCAGTCCTTTAAAAATTTAGGTCTTTTTTGAAAGGCAGAGTAGGTTCATCATAGACCTAGACCTCGCCTGGTATGTGAACCGCAATAGTACAGTGGAGTGAGACACAGCCACCACCTAGGGAAAGCAGCTGCTGTGCTGACATAGGGAACTAGCTTTTACGAACTCCTTCCTCTAGCTTGTCACCATTGCCCTGTTGTACTATGGTGCTGTTTAGGGCTCGGAAGAATATTTTCAGACGGGAGGAGAATGCTATGACACTTTACCCTTGTATTACTGACTTTTCACATGAATATGCCAAAAGCAACTTAAGGAGAATTTACTTTGGTTCAAAGGATATAGTCCACCATGGGGTCATATTGTATCCACAGTCAAGAAGGGGGTGGGCTGGCTGAGGGTTAGTGCTGAGCTGGCTTTCTCTTTTTTCGTTCAGTGTAGGACTGCAGCCCTTGGCAACAGTTGCTAATATTCAGGATCCCGCTTCCCTTCTCAATTAAACCCCCTCAGATAACTCCTATGGACACACCCAGAGGTGTGTTTCATAGTGATTCTCAATTCAGTCAAGTTGACAGTGAAGATTATCCATTCCTGTTCATGCAGTGCTGTGCAATTAGTAGCTGTGGAGTGGAGGGGGAACAGAACCCCAGTGTTCCAGAATACTTAGCCTGTGCCCTTTAAGCTACAGCCTCCCCAGAGAGTGTGTGCCAGTGGTGGTCTTCTGCCTCTGGGTCTTTTCTCTTTTTCTGTTTCCCTGTTTCTACTCTACTACTTCTTGAGGTCTAGAAGCTTCCTACAGCTTCCCCAGCCCATGGCAGCTGGCAGAGCTATAGGGACACACACAGAAACACCACCCACTCACGACTTCTCTTGGTCTGACTGGAAGTGAGGAGACCCAAAGGCTTCCTGAGATGCAAAGGCTGGGTCCAGGCAGTAGCCTGCAGACATTGGCAATCAGGGAAGCTGTATGGGAGAAGACGAAATTTAGTCACGTGTGCTGTTTTCTCTGCTTCCTGTGTCTTTGATCCACTTGGCAGTTGAAAACTCAAGTTCTCAGATCTCTTTTCTGTCCTCTGGTTATTTTGCTAGATAAACTGTGTGTATAGAATGGTGTGTGTGCCTACACATGTTCGACTTCTTTTGGCATGTCATAAATATCTTTCATTAGGATACCGCTGGGAGCATTTTTATTCCCTTAAAGGGACTTAATTGAATTAAAAGGATATATTTCTTTACTGCTTTTTAGTTTAGTTTAGTTTAGTTTAGTTTAGTTTAGTTTAGTTTAGTTTTGTTTTGTTTGTTTTGTTTGGTTGGTTTTTTGAGACAGGGTTTCTCCATGTAGCCCTGACTGTCCTGGCTTATCTTGAACTCAGAGATCCACCTGCCTCTCCCTACCAAGTGCTAGGTCAGCAGCTTTTTTTTTTTAAGTGTGTGACTGTGTGTGTGTGTGTGTGTGTGTGTGTGTGTGTGTGTGTGTTTGTGCATACTTGTGGAGATCAGAAGAGAGCATGCAAAAGTTAGTTCTCGTGTTCCACCATGTGGGTCTGACAGAGCCCACCAGGTCATCAGGCTTGGTGGCAAGCACCCCTACTCACTGAACAGTCTCGCTGGCCTATATACATTTTTCTTTTTTAATTGGTAAGATTGCACTAGCTGCTTTCCCTTCTTATCATGCCTATCCTGTCCAATGGTCTTTTCCATTCTTTCCCACATTGTTCACTGGTACAAGAGACTATATATCCCCATATGGTAGCACAGATGTCCCTAGACCCTCTCTGCCTTTATGATGGAAATTTGGAATTCATGATCTGTGAGGGAAAGAAACAGAGACGAAACCATAACCATATCTAAGGATTGACAGATAGTTTGAGTTTCTAGCCCTGAATGTACCACTAAACTGTGTGACCCAAGGCAAGGCACTTCTTCTCTCTCTCTCCTCCTGAGAACACACTGGAAATTTAGCCAAAGGGCCTCCAAACCAATCCTGTGCCCAATTTGAGATTTGACAATTGAGTACTAATGCAGGAAGGCAACTACTTGGTAAGCTCTGGTTTCTGAGGTAGAAAACAGAGTTGGGCTAGCTTTCCTGGTAGCCAGGGATTTTTCCAGAAGCAGGGTGTGCCTGTGAACTCCCTCATAGTGCTTGAGGTGCAAATTCAGCAGCTGGGCCTCCTCCCTTGAGGTCTGCTTCCTTGTCTCTCCACCCCACCACACTACCCTACAGGGCACCCTCAAAACCCTGTCTTACCTCAGCCTTTGCAGGGTCCTCTCCTCCCTTACTTCATCTCCTGGGGACTCACATTAAATGTCATCTTCTCCACAAAACCTTCCCTGACAACACATCACCAAAGACCAGGCCATGTGTCCCTCCTGGGCCCTTGATGAACTTGTCTTCATGGAAGCACCAAAAAGGCATGTTCCTTGCCTGTCACTCATCATCTTGAGGGCAGGAACTTTCTTATTCACCATCACATCCTGGTCACCTGGGAATAGACAGCAGCTCAGGCGCAGGTCATATACCACCACTTGCCTAGGGAACCTCAGTTGTCTTGTCTGTGCCCCTCCCTTTTGCCACTGGGAAAGACTGTACCCTGCTCTGCTAACTGGGAAGACATCTTTTCTGTTAAAGCTCTTATGATTTCGGAAGGAACAGTGGGAAGACACAGGATTTATCTTGCAGGTATTTGACTTAGAACCTGTATTGGTAACTTTCTTGTAACTGTGACCAGATACCTGGCAGGAAGCAACACGAAGAAGGACTTACTGTGGCTCTCTGCTTGAGGGGATGCTGTCAATCAAGATAGAGGATGAAGGCCTGGAGACAGGCTGCTCCTAAGTAGTGGGATTTGCTTGTGACTGTGGCTGCAGGAGCGGAACGCTGCTTGTTCACATCTGGGAGGACAGGAAGTAAGGCTATAAAGTTCCTGCTCTTCCCACCCCCCAAGTAACCTACTTCTTCCAGTTAAGTTCTGCTTTCTAACACCACCTCCCCTGTATAAATAGCACCACCAGCTGGGAAACGGCAGCCACTCAAACACTTAAGCTTTCGGTGAACATTTCACATTGAAAGCTCAACAGGACCTCTGATAAGCCTGTCTAGCTCTATAGATGGAGTTGTAACACAGGAATGCTTAGGTTCATGGGCCAAAGAGGCACAGGGCCTGTGGTGAAAGCCTGGGCCCAGTCAGAGTCAGTCTCCGGGCCTTCCCTTCCCAAGGTGTGCTTGGAAGGAGTGCCAGGCTCCTTTTATTTAAGTCAGTGAATTTTAAAAGTCAAATGTACAGTGTGCTTCCTGGATCTTAGCAGCTTAAACAAATGCTCTTGGATCAGGTATGCAACCATGGCTCCTATCAGAATGCAGACCCACCTCTCATAACTGCTAATTGCAGTCCCCCATCCACCAGGGGCTCTGGGTCCAGGCTGCCGAGTTCTGTGACTGGTGACCTGCTGTATAGCCCTGGCTAAATGGATCCATTACAGTATCTCCCAGGCAGCTGCTCTAGGTAAATTAATACCTGGAGGTCTTTTTCCTTCTCTGGGAAATGTTAAGTACTGCAACAGGCTTTCATTTAAGGCTGTGTGAGGCTTATTTCACCAGCTTGCTATTTGGAAGTTCTAACAAAACACCTTTATGAATAGCGACTATAATACCCTTAATCCGCTAAACTTCCTGACATTTCAGACTAAGTGGATTGCTGCGAAAGAAATCAAGCTCTCCCATCTCTGCACTCATCCTGCCTGGGAATCTTCACTAAAGTACTAGGTTCAAACTAGCACAGACCAGGAAATCCCACACACTTGTTCCAGTTTTTAAATATCTGCTATGATTAACATCTTTTTTCTTTAGGGGGAAGGGGAATGCCAGCTATCATTTCCTTAATTATTTTAGTTGGGACAGAGGAGCACACACATATCACAGTGCTGCCGTACGAGTGAAGGTCAGAGGACAACCTGTGGGAGTTGGTAGTCTCCTTCCACCCACAGGTTTAAGGCCATCAAACTTGGCAGCAAGCTCCTTTACTTGCTGAGTCCCCTGTAGCCTTTTTGAAAAACAAATTTTGGAAACATGTGGTTTCCTTCTTTGCTAAAAACAAAAATATATGTTTTATTTAGAAACATGGGAAACAGTAGGGCAAGCAGTAGGGCTTGGGAAGAAAAAGGTCGATTCTGCCTGCTTCAGAAGTGTTTCAGTGCCTCCCACATTCTCTCTGTTCGTGCATTTTATTTTCAAAAGCGTAGGCATTTCTTTTTATTGTTCCTGTGACAGGATCACTAGCCTACTCTCTAGGCTGGTCTGGAGCTCCCTACATAGCTGAGGATGGTCTTGAACTTCCGATTCTCTTGCTTCAAGGGCCTCTCAAGGGCTTCAGTCATTTCTCCAGCATGCGCTGTGAGTCTTGCACAGTCTAAGCTCTTCACATGCATGGTTTTTATTTCATCTCTAGGAGTAAGATGTCTCCATACCCCATGGTTCAGTTGATGCTGCTGAGATGCAGTTGCCTGAGTGGGCTTGGGAGAGTCAGACAGCTAACTGTGGCAGAGCCGGGGCTCGAACCTGGGGAGTGTGGCTCCACAGTCCTTGATCTCAACTGCTTCTTTATAAACCCAGAGCAAATCAGAGGTGTTTTATAACTCACTTTGTTACCAGATACCACAATGTATATTTTTTAAATAATTTATTTATTATTTTAATTGCATTTAGCGCGAATGTGTCAGATCCCTTGATATTCACATTATAGACAGTTGTGAGCTGCCATGTGGGTGCTGGGAATTGAACCCTGGTCCTTTGGAACAGCAGACAGCGCACTTAGCCACTGAGCCATCTCCCCAGCCCCCACAATGTATATTTTAACAGACTTCTTCAGTGTCATTTTTAATAACCACACAGTTCTCCATTCAGTTAGGAGCTACCCTTTGATTAACTGTTTCCAACTCGGGGGCATTCTGGGTGTTTCAGCCCTATTGTTCTTAAACAACAATGCAAAGGCCATTGTTTGAACTAGATGTATGCACATTAGTGTGTGCTGTCTATAAAGCCTCCATTCTATATTTTCCTTATAATTCTGACACTGGTGCCGTGATGTCCTGGTTCTATAGGACATAGTCTCCAGTATGTTCTGTTCGTGACAGGGCTGCCCTGAACTATTCACACTCTCCATTGTCCCTGCCCCCATGTTTGGGAGAAGTTTGGAAAAGAACAGCCTCTCTGTCTCTGTCCAGTGGGCTGTCACAGCTGAGTGCTCAGTGTTAACTGTTTTGTATTTTTCTCTAAATTGAATGACCGTTTTTATCTTTCTAAACCTAACTCAGATACAGAATGGGAATCTGCCTTGACGTCACCCACTCAAGGAGTCACCTGGTCTTCTAGACAGGGAGAGACGGAGGAGGGGAGCCATGTCTTGCCCCACCAGAGAAGGGCATGATGAGGCACCCTTGACTCATGTACTAAGTGCAAAGTCAAGGCAAAAATTCAGGAGTGCTTAAGGCTGCTCAGCCTAGATCCCCGCCATCCCAACTTGGCCTTGGGCAAGTTAACCAACATACTTCCTGGGCTGTCTTCATAAAAGCTGAGGGTGGGGTGGAGTTAATGTCTTATTAATGGCTTAAATAAGGCAATAAAAATTAGCAAAGGAGAGCCATGACAGACACCCAATAATTGAGAACTTTGAAAGTCCCAGTTTCTTTTTTCTTCTTAAGTCTTTGTGAGTATGTTTGTTTTGCCAGCATGTATGACTGTGCCTTGTGCCTACCTGGTACTCACGGAAGTCAAGAGATGGCATTGGGTCATCTAGAACTGGAGTTATAGGTAGTTGTAAGTCACCATGTGGGGTGCCAGGAATTGAACCTGGGTCCTCTGCAAGGAATAAAAGTGCTCTTAACTACTGAGCCATTTCTTCCACGCCCTGTGTTCTGGGCTTTCGCATCCGAGTTGGGGATGATATCTTCTTGGGTAAGGATAAGATCACGTTTCAGTCTGGTACCCTGATCTAATGTCCTTGGTGCATACAGTTCAGATGACCTTTGCTTTGATTCCCCACACCCTGTGTGCGTGTGTGTGGTTTTGTTGGACAGGTTCTCTCTACATAGAGAGAACTATCCTAGAAATCACTCTATAGACCAGGCTGGCCTTAAACTCACAGAGATCACCTGCCTCTGCCTCCTGAGTGCAGGGATTAAAGGCATGTGCCAAGCCCCACAGTTTGGGTATTCAATGCAAGAGAAAAATTGTTGAGCTTTTGTTGTGTGCTGGAATCCTGTTTCCTGCTCTTCCCCTATTCAAAACAGGTTTTCTCTTGGAGACTAATGGTGAAGTGTAGTTTAATTCTTAACCAGTCTGGAACTTTTCAGATGCTCTTCCTTCCTGATAGACAAATAAGTGGAATGGATTGGGCTCTCAGCCAGACTTTTCTTACCACCTCCTCCTCCTTTTGAACTAGACAAGATTGTGGTTTAGAGATTGTAGAAGGTTTTGTGAACCAATTTTATGGTTTCCTATAAACTTGGAAGGGAAATAACAAAATGCCAAGGTTAAGACAGGAGCAGATTTTCTCCATAAAGAGCATCTTACCTCATGGTTGCGGAAGGCTCTGTGCAGTTGGACACTGACAGGATTGAATTATTACCTAGCACTTAGAAAGTTGGCCATCAGTTTGGGTCCCATCCCCAGCAGAGGACAGATGGCTTGAGATTCATTTCCTCAGAGAAATTAATTTCTTCTGAGAAGGATTTCAGCAGAAGATCCAGGCCCCACCATGCCTGGAGGAGCCTCAGAGGACTGTGGGCGAGTGATTTCAGAGCCATGATTAGAAGCTAACTTGGGCAGTCAGCATGTTGACAGGCTAGGATGAGAGCTTTATTCCTAGCCCTTGTCCCCCTGTCCTCTCTTTTGTTCTGTAGGGTACCTCCAGCATGTGAGAGCCCCTGACTTGGAGCCAGTGCTGGGAAAACCTGAGTCTCCAGACTGCTGTTTAGGTCACCACCTGCTTGGGGCTGGCCCAAGTGATCAGATATTTTACGAACATGATACATGTGAGCCATACGTGTGCTGCCTAGTGCCTGAGGAAGCCAGAAGAGTGTGTTGGAGCCCCTAGAACTGGAGTTACAGATGGTTGTTAGCTGCCATGTGGGTGCTGTTAGTCAAAACCAGGCCCTCTAGAAGAGAGCCAGTGCTCTTAACTGCTCCGCCGTTTCCCCAACCCACGCCCTTAGTGTTTGTTGTTCCTGGTTCTACATCTTCTTTATTTTGTTTTTATCTTATTTGTTTATTCGTGTATGTGCACTTATGTCAGGTTAACAGGCTTGGTGGCAAGCACCGTTAGCCACCACGCCCCCTCACACCAGCCTGACGGCCCTTCTTCCTAGTTATCACTTCTTGCAGTGGGCATGCTCACAGATGCACAGGAAGCTGTAGTGTCATTAGAAAATGCTGTAGGGTCACTTCTAATAGTTCATGTAGTACCTGTTGTCTCGATTCATTGATTGGTTGGTTGATCGATTGATTTGATTTGATTTGATTTGTTTTCTGAGTCAGGGTCTCATGTGGCCTGAAGTTCTCTGTGTAACTGAGTATGATCTTGAACTATGATCCTCCTGCCCCCAAATCCCAAATGCTGGGACTACAGTTATACAGGACAATGCAGAGCTAGGGATCAGATCCGGGGGTTCCTGCATGCCAGGCAAGCTCCAAGTGAGCCCCAGCCCCAGCCCCGTTGCCCATTTCCTACTTCTCTCTTTCTTGAATCAGCCTCACTCTGTAGCCCTGACTGGCCTACAATGTGTGGCCTGGAACTTGCTATGTAGACCAGGCAACTTCTAACTCCCAGAAATCTTCCTGCCTCTCCCTCCACCTCTGTCTTCAGAATGCTGTGACTAAACTCATACACCATATTTTAGCTGCAAAACATGTATTCTGACACTTAGAATTCTCTGTACACCCAGCACCTTAAGTACATAAATATAGATTCTATAGCCAATGCTGTTCTCGTGAATCTTCTTAATTTTTCATAGTGTGAGTACAAAGATCAAGACGAAAGGTGAGGGAAGGCCTAGCTCCAAATGCTTCCTAAAAGGCTTCCTGAACTAATTTTCTCAGTTGCCACCTTGGAGACCTCAGCTTGGGAATTTGCATGGCTACTGCTATTAGCCACAATGGCTTGGAATGAGATCTCCCTTCTAGAATATACTTACATGACAGTTTGCAATGAAATATATCCAGTTTCGTATTTAACTACCTGCCAGCCCACACATAAAAGACACTAAGCTCTATGGAGGGAGACTTTCAATATGTACACTTGCATGTCACTGGTTTCACCACAATGTGTGTCCCAAAGGAACCAACACCTATCCAATATGTTAAACTGAACAAGTCACTGGAAATCAAGTAGGCACCAGAATGGCATAGAGTTTGGGAAGAGAGTATATCTCACTGGGACCAAGCCCAGAAGTCTTAAGCAACAGAGGGTTCAAGTTAATGACCTGACCTGCTAATGACCTGACCCACTAAATATATTATCTGTTGCCATAGTGACCTGGAGGCGTTCTGTCCTGTAACATAGCAGGCGTGTTTAGTGTACTTGGGGTCATGTGACTGAGTTCTCCAGTCCTAGCTTCCTTTTCTATAACATAGGGCTTATGATGCATGCCGGAACAGTTCTGGGAGTTAGAGGGAGGCAGTCTGACAAATGGTTTTTGGTTGTTTTGGGATTTATTTATTTTATGTGAATGAGTGTTTTGTCTGCATGTATATATGTGTACCATGTCCGTGGAGGCCAGAAGAATATGTTAGGCCCTCTGTAACTGGAGTTACAGGAGGTTATGAGTCACTCTGTGGGTGCTGGGAATCAATCTAAGTCCTTTGGAAGAGCAGACAGGGCTTTTAACCACCACTGAACTATTTCTTCAGCCCCGAATCTCACACGTTTTAATTGTTGTTATCAGTAAGAATAATTTTTCCTATATGGAAGCTTTTTCCTATATGAAGCTTTTAAATTTTTTTCAAATTACATTTAGGCACTTTGTGTGTGTGTGTGTGTGTGTGTGTGTGTGTCCGTCATACCTCAGATGTGGAGGTCAGAGGGCAACTTGGAGGAGTCAGGCAGTTCCTTCTCCAGCTTCGTGGGTCAGGACTTGGATTCAGGTTGTCAGACTTAGCAGCAATTGCCCTACCTCCTGAGCCATGTCACTGGCCCCAGGATGCTTTATTTTGTTGTTTGGGAGCTGGATTTTATTTTTATTGTTGCTGTTGTTTTGAGACAGGGTCTCTGTGTAGCCCAGGCTATCCTTACACTCACAGTGTTGCACAGGTGAGCCTGGAATTTTCTGTCCTCCTGTCTTAGGTGTGAGCCACCATGCTCAGCTTGCCTTTTGTTTTCTGGTTTGTTTTATTGTTGTTGTCTCACAGAGTAGCTCAGGCCAGCTTAGAATTTGCTATGTATTCCAGGCTGGACTTGAATTTGGGGCAGTCTGTCAATCTCAGCCTCCCAAGCATTGGAATTCCAGACATCAGTCTTCCACCGGCTGCCTCAGGCTACATTTGGTTTATTCCCACACCAGGCAGTCAAGTATTGGCCCATTTATCTCTTCTCTGCATTCTTCATCCTTCCTCCTGGCATTCCTGCATTTCTTCTTCCTGCCTTAGGTCTCTTTTTTTCTGTTACTAACAAGCTATAAAAAGTGACAGACTGACTAGATGCCTGGTGCTTCAGATAAAGAAACCAAAAGCCAGAACATGAAATGAGGCCTTGACTGGAAGACCCACAAGCAGCTGCACCCAATATGGGCTTCCGGCCAGGTTTCAGGGGCCAGTAAGTCTCTGACAATTGTTGTGTGAATGCCTATGACACCAGCACTGAGAAGGCAGAGGCAGGAGGATTGGCACAAGTTTGAAGCCTGAAGCCAGCCTGGTATTCACGGCAAATTCCAGCCAGCCAGGATTATATAAATAGACCTTGTCTGAAAAGGTTCCTCCAACCTTCTAAAAAAAAGAATCTTGTTAGCATCTTATTTCTTATAGGATATAGCTTGAGTATCTACCCTACTTTCAGGTGGTTCTGTGACCAAGTAACTGTGAAGAATCTTAGAGCTAAAGGTTTTGGGCATACACTTCACAGCCTCCATGAGGCTGCAGAGGTTTCCTTCCTCTGTTTGCCAAGGCCACAGCAGCACTGATAGGCTGTAGGAGAAGGAGAACGAAAAAGGAAAAGGTGGGAAAAGAAGCTTACTGAAATGCAGCATGAAAGTCCCTGAAGAAGGTCATGGAGGAAGAGCAACTGGGTCAAGAGCAAATGGAGGCTTTCTTCAGAAATGACAGCGAAAGGCAGGCTTCAATGGGAGAGCACAGCCATGCCAGAGGGGAAGACAGAGCCTCAGGTGACATGGGCAGGAGACAGATCACACTGAGATCCAGGCAGGGCAGGAGATTTGGACTTGGCACTCAGTTCCTTGGGAAGGCATCAGAAGTTTTATGTGGGAATGATGGGATCTGATGTATATATACCTGAGCAAGGTCACTGTCACTATGTCTAGAGGACTCAGCCTGTAGATGGGGCAGAGGCTTCAGGCTTGGATAAGACTCTTCTTACTAGAAAGGCTGAGCAGTGCACAGGTTCAGTGTTCATTGTAGAGCTCTGTCCTCTGAGCAAAACAGCTAGAGGATTCTCACAAGAGGCCCACAAGCTTAGGCTTATTGGCTGGTGATGAAGGAGAAGCCAGGAAAGGTCCTTGCACCATCATCTGAGATTCTGGACTACTCCCCTTCTGTTCCTCATGCAATCCTGACAAACTGCATGTGATTTTCATGGTGTGGGCGGCAGCATGTATACCCCATGGAAGTTATGTGATGTGGGTATTCCTACCTACGAAGCTAGGGGGAAGTTATCGTCCGAGCTGGAGCGAGACTTGCCCATGGTGTGGCCACTTTGAACTCACCCACACTCCTGGGAGTAATCCCTTCCTTGCTCTCTAGCCTGGGAGCTGGAGAGATGACTTAGCAGTTAAGAGCACTGGCTATTCTTCCAAAGGACCCTGGTTCAAATCTCAGCATCTACATGGCAGTTTACAACTGTCTATAATTCCAGTTCCAGAGGGTTTGACACCCTCACACAGACATACTTAGAGGCAGAATACCAATGGAAAGAATTTTTTGAAAAAACTCTCTGGACTTTGGTGAAATCATACTTTTTTTTTTTTTATTTTTTATTGTAACCCTGAAAGGAGGAGGCAAATTTTTGTTTATGTCTCCCATAACAATGTTCTTGGGGATGTCATTAAAAAGATTTGGCAAGAAGTAGGAAGACAGAATTGGGAAAGCTAACAAATAGTCAAGTCACACACTGAAATGGCCAAGGCCCTCATGGTACAATGCAGACACAGACATGTTGGAAACTGGAAGCATTAGCTTGGTAGAAGGATTCAATTTCACATGTGCTCAGTGCCCACAGGGCCCAGGCTGGAATTACTGGCTACATCTAATGTTTGGAGCCCTGCATGAGCTCACAGGAAAAGATGGTAGAGAACAGAAGGAGACCGGGAGGAGAGCGACTTAGAGAGGCCCAGTGTGGAGGACACCACCACCTGAGAACCTGAGAAGGGAGGAGTAGGTGCCACCTGCTGCTGGAGACTCAGGTGTGGTGAGGATGGAGAAGTGGCCATTGGTGAAAGAAGCCACAGTTGTACTTAGGGAGGAAAGGCGATGTTCTCAGAGGAATTGTGGGTCCCACAGTCAGATGGTGGGATATCAGTTCTGTGGCTCTCAACAATCAAGGAAGAACATTAGGGTTGGAGAATTTGGTTTTGCACTTTTGTTTTTTGCTTTTTGAGATAAGGTCTCATATATCCTAGGTTGGCCTCAAACTCATTTCAGTAGCTGAAGATGGCCTTGAGTCATTAACCCTCCTGCCTCTACCCACTGCCTGTTGGGGTTGAACATCAAACCCAAAGCTTGTGTGCTAATTGAACATTCCACAGACTAAACTGCTGCAAGCCCAGCCTGAAGATCCTTTGTATTTGAAGAGAAAGGTGGCCCATTTCTCGGCAGGAGGTGGACTATGCAGGAAAGAAGCTGAGCTTTCACCCTGCAATGTCTTAAGCACAATACTCATTGGAAAGAAGGGTCCAGCCTTGGGGCTGCATCGGTGGCTAACTGCTTTTGCAGGGGACCTAGGTTCACTTCCCAGCACCCACATCAGGCTGGCTTGCACTTATCTGTAGCTCCAGCTTTAGGGGTCTAGTGCCCCCTTTTGAACTCTGTAGGGACCTGCATGTGCGTGATACACATGTGCACAGATTAGGTCCATTTCCTTAGCTTCCAGTATTGTGATTGTATTCCCAAAATGAAGTTTTGTTCTACTTTCTGATAGCTGGCTAGAGTTTAATTAACTTCTTTTGCTTTTAAAAAATAACAGAAACCTTGGAACCTTGACATTTGACAATATAGCTATTATGGGCGAAACTGTAGTGATTTCTACAAGTTCATTAGAACTTGGCCAGTTTTTAAGTCAGGCTCAGAAATGACACTTCCCAGCAGAGAAGCAGAATTGCCAACTGTCTCAGAGTTGAATGACTTTCCTTCATTGTTTTGATAAGATTTTTGTGTGTGTGTGATTGTTGTTGTTTCCGTTCTCCTGTTGTCTAGATAATTCTCTTTAAGTTTTTAAAGAATTTATTTTGTTTTATGTGTATTGGTGTTTTGCCTCCATGTATGCTTGTGTACTTTGTACCCATGGAGGCCAGATGAGGTCATTGGATCGTCTGAAACTAGAGTTAAACAGTTGTGAGCCACTATGCAGGTGCCAGGAATCAAATTGGGGTCTCTGCAAGAGCAGCCAATGCTCTGAACCACTGAGCCATCTCTCCAGCTCCTGTCTGGGTCTTTCTTAGTCATACCAGATTTTCATCTGCTGCAAGGAATTCAGTCTTTTGTATTTTGAAGAGATTGACCACAGGAGGGAAACCAAAGTCCCCTTCAGTCATTTGTTTTTATATATTTGCCTTACAAGTTATTCCTGTCATACAAGAGTTTGACACTTTTTCAAAGGGAGAACCATCACTTAATAACCCTCTCTGTTCTTACTCAGTACCGTCAAGCCCAAGCCCAAGCTGCCTCCTGTAGCTTGTGGGCTCTTACCTCCTTGGACCTTGGCCCTCTGGCCTGAGCGACTCCTCAGCTTCCTTTGGTTCCCTGCTCACTCTGTTGAACCCTGTACTTTTGGACTTGGCTCTCTACTTGGAAGGCTCTTGCAGTCAGGTAGTCACACAGCCAGCTCCCACACAGCTTTCAGATTTGTGGTAGAACCCAACTCTTCTGCAGGGCTTGCTCGGATACCTTGTGTAAAGTGTCAGACACTTTCCTACCATAGCACATCCTGTGCTTTGCAGTATGTGTGTGTGTGTGTGTGTGTGTGTGTGTGTGTGTATAATTATTTTTTTTTTCTAACTAACCAACTGTATAGTTTACCTTTGTTGCCATTTTACTTTGTAGCTCTTGGGTGAAACTTCATAGTTTCTACTAAAAGATAAGCTCCCTTCAGGGAAGCTTTTTGTCCTTTCTGTTAACTGCTGTGTTCTTGCACTTCGGAGCAGTACAGGCCGCACACCTCTGTGAGTATGTATTAGCTGGGTGAGTAGATGAGTGAATGAATGCATAGGCAGCTCTAGTTTTATCTCCATGGCTAGTTAGTTTTTTTATTTTTGTTTTTTAACCTGTTCTGTTGCTTAAAGCAAACAGCAACTGCAAGATATATGTATGTATGTGTGTGTTTACATTTCTTTGTATGCATCAGTTCAGACCCTCATACAGATTGTACAGAAAAATTACTCATTTTCTGATGACAGAAAAGATGGTCGTCAGGGCTCGTGTCCCCTGACTTTGGTTTCCGGAAACTTGGGCTAGTCGCACTTACCCTCCACTCACCCCCCACCTTTGCCTCATCACTCCCGTTGTGAGCCTCGGGTGGAGGAGCGCCCTGAGGGCTGAGACAGGAGTGAGTAACCTCCCTGGCTGGGACTCCTTCAAGATCGCAATCTCAGCTCCTAGACTCGTTGCCTTTTTATTCACCTGGGAAACACACCCAGCTCTGCCCTCTCCTTTCCTCTTTGAAACAAATTTTATTCCCTCTTAGGTGGGTGGGAGCCAGAAGGGTCTCCATCCCCTTTTAAGAGCCTCTGTTTGCTGAGCAAACTCGAGACCCCACAGATACCTGACATGCTCAGGTTATTGCTTCCTTTCCTCTCCCCACCAGGAGCCCATTCCTCCGCCCTGCCCCCTGTACACACACTCCCCAACCAGCTACTGGGGCAGCATGACTGCCAGTGGGGGAGCCTTGCTCAGGGAAAGTCTGCCAAGGCTGCTCTGAGCCAAACTGTAGGATTTGGGGAAAACAAGTAGGGGTTGGGGTCATCTTTTACTCTTTTTCTGGGCATAAAAGCCTGTGGCCATAACAACATAACTTTAGTTTTATATTCCCAGCAGTGAGACATCCGGCATCTGTTTCTTTCTATCTTGCCTTCTGAGTGCTGGGTCACAGGGTTTTTTTTTGTTTTTTTTTTGTTTTTTTTTTTTTTAACAGAGATTAGCTGAGCTCAACTACTTCCCATCCCAGACCTAACCCTCTCTGGTTGGCACTTTACCATAAAGCTCGATGTAGCATGTACAGATTAATTTTCTTTTAAAACATTTATGAGGAATTAACGCCTATTCTGGTACCCCGTTAACACCGGCATCCCTAGAAAGAATGTCTGCCCTTGTTAACCGTGCAAACAGGTAACATCTTCTTTCTCTTTCTCTGGCTTATCATTTTTATGAAATTCTTTGAAGTCACATATTCACAGACTGAGCAAAGAGTTGTTAGGATCGAATTCCACGCAGTTGTTGCTGAAAAGGCCTCTGGTATTTTTAGTGTAGTAGATGTAGGAGCTGTACTAGCTGCCTCTGGGACATGTACAGGACCCTCTATTTGGTGCTTTACGGTAGCATTTCTGAGTTTGCTGTTTGATTCGCTTTGCTGAAACTTCTCACAGCTGACTTGATACCAGCACTGAGCCCTGACCTCCGCCTCCCTCAGCACTTTAAAGGTTAATTTTGTTGGCGGATCAGATTTCCCTCCAGGGCTGGGGAATGGTGACACTGTCCTCACTAGCCCCTCAGTAGCAGATTCGCAGGGTGCTGTGATTGCCTGGCCTGCGTGGGCGGGACGGCAGGCTGCAGGGACTGTGGCCCCATGAGAGTCACTCGGCTTCTTTGTCCACCATTCTCCAGGGACCATAATGTAGTGCCATGCTCTGGCCTAAGAACCTTATAAGGTAGGACGATTTCTCAAAATTCCTGGGACTAGGGGTGGAGGGCATGTGATGCTTGTGGCTCCTTAGCTGGTATTGAAAAGCCGACAGAGCAGGCAATGGGGCAGCTGCCAAAATCACTTTAGTGTGTGTATGTGTGTGTGTGTGTGTGTACAAATCTCGCCTCCCCACCTCCTCCTCTTTTAACCTTGATGGCTTAGAGGTGGCTGGGACATTTCCCAAAAGCATTTGACACGCCTAGACATTTCATCTCCAGTGCTCCAGTCCCTCTTATCAAACTAGGCTGCCAAGCCTGAAAAACTGGGTGTTGCTCACCCAGCTGTCTCAAGCCTTCATTCCAGGTCTTTTTGGTTGCTTGGGGGAAGGGGAGCCTACTGAGCTGGAGTGGCCCGCCAAAGGGCTGCTGGTGGCTTGATTAAAGTGACTTGTATGGAGGTTTTGTTTAGAATCTGAAGAGCCAGATGAGGGCTGAGGTTGTAATACTAATACTGAGAACCACTGAGTATGTCTTTTTTTTTTTTTTTTTTTAACCCTTCTGGAAATTAGGTCTGAGGAGAGATGGCATGAACAACTTCAGTATTAAACTTTTATATATATATATATATATATATATATATATATATATATATATATATGATTTTGAAATGAGTCAGTGGGAACTCAGAGAAGTTCAGTCAGTCATTCAAGATCACACAGCTAATGAGAGAGTGGCTGCTGGGCAAATCCTCTAGTCAGGGATTCACCAGGGCACGGTGCTTGGCAACCTGACTGAGAACCTGCTTGTTTCTGGGTTAGGAAACACCCTTGCTTTGCAGTAGGACCTAGCTGTGCTGGGAGTTCTGACTCCCTGAGGCTCCTGGTTTGTGTGGCAGCTCTTGCTGAGGCTGTGCTGCCGAGAGTGCAGGAAGCTGGGATTCTAACTACTGGTCCATCTGGGAAGGCCGATGACCTTGAAGCTGGCCACGAGCTGCTGGGCCCTCCTTCCTGGCAGCTGAATGAGTCTTAAAAGGGGAAGATGCCTGGCTTGCATGTTAATGATGCCCCAGGCTGTTGGCAGTAGTTAAATGCATGTGTGGCTGGGGGCTTCCTTACCTACCACCTTGCTTCCTTCTCTTCGGTTGCAAAGCTGATTTTTAGTGGTAGGTGATTTTTTTTCTTCGTGTTTATTGATTTTATGTGTATGAATGTTTTGCCTGCATGAATGTATACCATATACTTGCCTCGGAGAGCATTGGATACCCTGGAACTGGAGATGAAGGTGGCTGTGAGCCACCATCTAGGTTTTGGGAACTGAACTAGGGTCCTCTGCAAGAACAACAGGTGCTCTTAATCTCTGAGCCATCTTTTCAGCCTTGAGGGCTAGTTTCTTTTCCTTCTCTCCTTCTTTCCTTCCTTTTCCCTTTCCAGACAGGGTCTCTCTAAGTAGCTGGCTAGCCTTAGCTATCCTGGAGCTCACTTTGTAGATGCACCTGCCTCTACCTCCTAAGTGCTGGGATTAACAGCATGCACTGCCATGCCTGTCCACGGGTAGTATTTTGACCTCGTTCCTTATCTAGCCTTTTACTCCAGCAGGCGGGACTTCAAAGGCAAGCTCTTGACAACAGAGTGGGGACTGCCACTTCTGCCTCTCTGCCTGGTGCCCTGAGCAACAGGCATCTTCTGTACTCAGCTTTCTATAGCTTTCTGTGGCCTTGAGATGCATTGGAAAGTGGAGGTCAGGGCTGAGTAGAGCTTATGAAGATGTTGAGAACCCCTACCTCCAGACTTAAGGTAACCAAGGGGTTGCCCTGTCTGAGATTTGTCTCCCAAACTCCCACCCCATTTTCTTTGAGATCTTTTCAAATGACTTGTGATACCATGGAGGCCCTGGTTTGGAGAGCAGGTGGAAGTTCTGATTTCCTGGCTTCTCTCTTCTCTGGAATCAGAGTTGCGATGACACTGAGCTGGCACCTTAAGAAGCCCCTTTGGTTTCTGTGAGCTCCCCTTCCTCATCTGTGAAAAGGGGGCCTTAGCAGTTTGTACTTGATAGGACGAAGGGGTGACATCTATAGGACACTGAGGCCTGGAAGCTGTTGCTAAAACTCTTCTCCCTAGTCAGTGAGTGGTCACTGTTGTTCTTATTAGCTGCAGTGGCTGAATCTGTGGGTGTTTAGGGAAAACATACCTTCTGGGAAATTGAAAATGAGGATGGGTTTGTTGAGAACCTTGGCCCAAGCTGGCTAGCCACTGGCAATGGCCCAAGCTGAGCATGAAGGAGCCTGGGAGGAGAGAAGGCTTTGTGTAGCTGAGGTCAGCAGACACTCTGGTGCCTGTTATAACAATGAGGGTCTGAGGCATCCAGACCAAAGCCCTGGGGCTTCCAACCATACCCAGCCCCTGAAGCCAGAGGGAGAATTTCACGCTTCCTCAGAGGGACCACCTACTTGTCCAGGAGTGGGTTACCAAAATGGGACAAAGGTGCTGTGGGATGAAACCCAAGCCTGGAGCATTCTCATCCCAGCTAAATCCCCTCTAAGCCCTCTTGGTGGGGTTTCTGTTTCCCTCTCTTCATCCCTAATGATTGGGCTTGCACCTGGCACCGTCCATAGAAGTGCTTCCCCCTTGGGACCTTGTCCACTGATGATAGCAAGGAATAGTATGCCTTCCTCTCCCCTCCCCATCTTGCTGCCTGTTTCACAATGTCGATGGCACCATGCAACCTGGGCTGCAGCTGCTTCGGGTTGGTGCTCTCTGATGTGCCTGGAGAACCATGCATACACATCAAACCCTTTTGTTCCCACAAAAGATTTGTGAGAACCTAACCCGTGTCATTAGCACAATACCACACGGGAGACCCAAGTCTCCCAGAAATGAGGGTGCTCTAACAAGGTAATTGGCATCTGCAGAGCTGGCGTAGCCTCTGTGTGCCACTTGAGTTTACTGGCAACCTTGCCCACGTCTAGGTCAGGCTAAACGTGCTGAGTTTGGGATTTAAACTCTGCCCTTGCAAAATTCAAATTAAACTTCTGGGTCATTTTTTTGCACAAGAACTGCAAACAGCATACGCTGGTCCCAGAGAAAGGTGGCTGGCTGGCTTGTGGGTGTTTGTTGTTTCTTTGGTGTTGTTTGTTTTTTCTCTCCCAGTGCTGGGGCTCCCAGGTCCTCGTGTTGTTTCTGAGCTATATACATACCCCACTTACATTTTTAAATTCAAGTAGCTGTATCTTCTGCAGTATGGAAATTTTCTGAGAACTAGTATGCTGAGTAGGTGTGTCTTAAAATCTGTGAAGTGAGTGCTTGAGAGAGAGCATGAAGCTGGTAAAGCACTTTCAACACCAGTGTGAAGACCTGAGATTGAATTCCCGAAACCGTATCAAACTGAGCACATGTAGCAGGTAAGTCTGTGATCTCAAGGCTCCCAGGATTACAGTGCGCCGAGAGGTAGAGACAGGAAAACCCCCAGAAGCTCTTGGGATAGCCTGGTGTACACACTGACACTGGTGAACTACAAAGAGACCCTGTCCTCCACTGGCTCTGTGGCCTGCAGAGCCTCCAGGGTGACCACACACACTCTTCACACACAGACACACACATCACAGTTTTTATACGTGTAATGGACACTCTTCACTTTACAGAGTCCAGCTTCCATGACCTTTGGCCTATTTTTTCCAAGCCTGTTTCCCCATCTCTGAGTAATTATTATTACTTATATCAATCTCGTAGTAACTGGGAGAAAATGTATTAAATAGTAGCCAGGCACAATACCTAGAAAGTTGTTAATGCTATTTATGGTTTTGATCATAGAACTATGAGAATTAAAAGAAATAGTATATTGGGAATATCAGCAGGACTTTCCATATCAATAAAAGCGGGATTTTCTATCATTATCTCCCTGGTCCTTATGAAAGGTCTGTGGAGTTCTAGAAAGGCTTTTGAAGGCTTCCCAAAATGGAATCCTGGAGCAGTTGTTGCTGGAGATTTGGAGCCATGTCTGCTGGTGGAGAAATAGTTAACATACCTGTTTGGTGGGAAATGCAGGTAGCCAACCTTTCCCTTTCTTTTCCTGGCGTTTTTCTGGTAAGCCTAACGCTGGCCTTGCTCACTCATCCATACCCAAGGAAGGACCTCATTCCAATCAGGCCCTGGGGTTTCAGGAACAATTGCTTTGAACAATAGCCAGAAAACAAGTTCCACCGGTCTGGGCTTTTTTTTTTTTTTTTTTTTTTTCCAACTGAATGCAGCTGTCTGGTTGAGGCGGGGGTTGGGGGCCCGGCAGTGGCAGAGTGGGCTCCACTGGGACTCCTCAGCTGAACTGGAAGGCCTAGCAGGTAAGGTCTGATACAGTTAGTGTTGACTGCAGGGAGTTTAGTTAACTGCACTAAAGAGGGCAGGGAGGCCTGGGGTGGGGGGATCCTGCCTCTTCTGGCTCCACTGTGCGACTTATTTTTACAATGTCATTTAGCTCGTCTTTCTCTTGAGTAAATAGCATTATTTCTCAAGGAGTCTATTTGAAAAGTATAATGATCCCTCTCTCCCTCCTTCTCCATCTTCCTCCCTGAGTGCTTGTCCCTCTAACCTTGCCAGTCTATTTTGAGTGAGAGGCGAAGTTGTAAATATGTTACCACATTGATTCAAGATCCTGGCTGGTTGTGTTGCTTTTAGCTTCCCCACCCCCACCCCACCCCTAGCTCAAACTTGCCTTCTCCTGCCCTTGGGATGCTCACTCCCATAACACTGGGGCAAAGCCGGAAGTGTGCAAAGCTGAAGTAATTTACAACCCTGTCACCTGCGATTTTCATGCAGCCAACCCTTAGCTGGGCTGCTAAGTGTGCTTAAAGCAACCGGGCAGCCTTTGAGTTCCCAACTCAGTGATGTCAGCAGCTCCAAGACGCTGAAACTGGATCTCTAGGGTGTGGATTTTTCTAGTGAAGTTTGGGATTATTCTTTCACATATGCATTTCCTCCAGGGATGGCGGAGGAGTGAGTGGGCCTAAGAACCTTGGTTCCAGGGAAATTGCTGGGTGCTGGCTGCCCTGAGGTCTCTCCTCCCGAGTCCCTGCTTGCCAGGTAGAGGTTTGGTGGTAAGGTTGCTGATTGGCAGAGGGAGGATTTGAGACTTGTCAGCATTGTGAACTTTCTTCCTGGTGAACTGGAATGCAGTTGAATCATCTGGGGAAGTTCTGGGTCCTAAGCATTTGGAGAAACTGAGAGGGAAAAATGTCATTGGCCCAATCAATGCCTGGTGTGTCCAGTAGACACCATCCCTGGTGACCATAGGTACCAGGCAGGAGCCTATCCCCTTTCAGTGTGGGTAGAGTGTGGTCTGATGTAGATGAGGTGACTGTGAAAAGTCTATAGTGGGTTTGCAGCCTTTGAGTGCATGACCGTGTGGGGCAGTGGGCATGTGACTTACGGGGGGTGATGTTGGATGAGAGAACATACCTCTGTTTAAAAAAAGACACCTGTCGTTGGGTTGGAGAGGTGGCTCAGTAGTTAGGAGCATTGGCTGCTCTTCCAGAGGAAGAGTTCTATTCCCGTCACCCACATGGAGGCGCATAGCCATATGTAACTCTAGTTTCAGGAGACATGCTGGATACCAGACACACACAAGTGGTGCGCAGACATACTTGCAGACAACACACACATATACACACACAATTTTTTTAAGCTAAAAAAAAGATACCATATGTGCAAAACTTTGTACTTATTTCTCAGGAGGCTTAAATAACCCAGTGGGAAAAACGCTCTTCCCATCAAGTGTGATAGCTGGAGTTTAGATTCTCAGCACCCATGTAAATAAATTCCAGGGGCAGGGCAGAGACAGGGAATTCCCCCGAGTAAGTTGTCTAGAGTAGAGTAATCATCTAGCTCCAAGTTCAAATGAGAAACACTGCCTCAGTACATGTGTCCAGAGTGACTGAAAACTTTCAACATGACACAGACCTCTGGCCTGCATAGCACATGCACAAACAAGCATGCACACCAGCACACATGTATACACATGCGCACACCACATATACAAAACAAAACACACATACACAAACCACAGCAAACTAATCTGAGTGGTGAAGTGAGCAAGGAAGAGGATGGACATTAGAACAGTGGTCTGATTTTCAGTGTTGCTGAGTGGGCAAGGAGGCCCCAGTGTGGACAGCAGTGTACTGATTTGTCTTGTCCTAGCTTTCCTCTGAGCTAAGCCTCCTACAGATTTAGTCTGAAAGGAACCTTCTGGGCCTTAGTGTCAGCTCTTGCAGAAGGAGCCCAGAGCCTGGAGGAGAAAGGCCTCATCTGAACCCTCCCGGGTCTAGGGAAGCACAAAGAAGCCTGGGCTCTATCCTGTTCATACTGGCACGAGAGAGCAGCAAGCAAAGAGTCCGTGGACCTGGGCTTGGAACAGGGCCTAAGTGCGCCATGTCTACTTAATGCCCTCCATCAACCACCTAATTTGCATTACATTTATATTCCAGATTGTTCGAACTGGTCCCAAACATTGGCTAGGCAGATTTCAGAAGTCACTCTGAATCCTGTTTGACCCCACACCTCACACAGTACCTGGCAGCTGGGGGCTGGCTGGCCCGATGGATGAATAAATGAAGGCTATTGATTTAGGGTTCAAAAATGCTCAGTTTGAAGTTCTTAAAGTGTTTGGCAATCTAGGTGCGGTAGCACATGCCTTTGATCTCAGCATTTGGGAGGCAGAAGAAACATCAAGAGTTCAGGGTCTTCTCAGCTTTTCTAGGCCAACCTGAGCCACATGAGACCCCGAGTTTAAAAAAACATATATGTCTATTTTATGGAATCCTACCCACTCATTTGCTAAAAGTAGGTGATTATCTTTAAAGCAGGGAGCAGGCCAAGTTATGGAAACCCCACCTCCAGAGGCAGCTGGGAGACTGTCTTTGAAAATGCTGCTTTGAAAGCCTTGAAATGCCAAGCAAAGGGGAATACAGGAAGAGCCTCGGAGGAGCTAGGAGGAGATGTCTAGGGTTTGTTTGTTTATATGAACAACGAGGTATTCCAGGATTGTCTGGGGTTTGGTAGGTATGGAGTAGTCTTGAACTTCTGATCCTCCTGCCTCCATGTCCTGAGTGCTAGGATTATTGGTGTGTGCCACCAGGCCCTGTTTATACAACACTGGGGATCAAGCCCGGAGCTTTGTACAAGCCAGGCAAGCACTCAGTCAACTGAGTTGCCTCATCTGCCTTTAGAAATATGTTATCATCAAAAAAGAATCTGTGCCCTGCAAACAGCCTCTAAGAGTTAATGCATTTGAATACTAAATAAACTGAAGCTTTGGTGTTTAATCCTGCATTTCCTTTCAAGTCTGATATCTAATTCAAGTATTTCTGTGTAAATTCAGATTAGTTCAGGGTTAGAGTGATAGCTCAGTGGTTCTGAGCACTGGCTGTTTTTGCTGAGGATTTGGGTTTGTGTTCTCAATGTTGGCATAGTGGCTCTCGGGCACCTCTAACTCTAGTCCCAGAGGGTTCAGTACACCCTCTTCTGGCCTCTACTGGTACCAGGCACACAGGTGGTATATGTATATACTTTCAGGTAAAACACTCGTGCACATGAAATAAAAATAAATTTTAAAACATTTTTATAAAAATGTAACTTCTACTTGCTGGTTGGTACCATGTTAATTTAGACGTGGCTGGTCAAATTTACCTAAATGATCCTATTTGCAAACTTGAATAATTAAATCTCCCTAAACATTTGAAAGTGTGTTTAAAAATTGAATATACCTTGTTTCCATAAGATCTTCACATTTCCAGCAAGACAGATAGCACTGGAATAAGTGAAGTCTTTTAAGCATTTAATTCTTTATAGCAAATAGATTATTTATTTATATTGTTATATTATTTATATAACAATAATAACATATTATTGTTAACATTTCTAATTTTTTTTCTTTATGTGTATGGCTATTTTGCCTGAACGTATGGAAGTCCACTGTGCATATGCAGTGCCCAGGGAGGCCAAATGTCCCCCAGATCTGTCCTTACAGATAGTTGTGAGCTACCATATGGGTACTGGAGACTGAACTCTGATTCTCTATAAGAATGGCCAGTGTTTTAAACTGTTGAACCACCCCTACAGCCCTCAGTTCTTTTGTAATCTTACTCTAGATTTTAAATATTTCATCTTAATCTTGTATGATTTAAAATGAAGTTGGGGCTTGAGAGATTTCCCAGAGGACCCTGGGTTTGATTTCTAGCACACACATGGTGGCTCACATGGTGTCCTGTGAGTCCAGTTCCAAGGGATCAATGCCCTCTTCTGCCCTTTGTGGGCACCAGGCACATACATGGTACATAGATATACATGCAAGCAAAACATTCATACATACCTCACGGAAACAATAAATAAGTGTGCACACCCATACACACACACACACACACACACACACACACACACACATATATATATATCCCTTGAGACAAGGTTTTTCTCTGTAGCTCTGGATTTCTTAGAACTCATTCAGTAGACCAGGCTGGCCTTGAACTCAGATATCTGCCTGTCTCTGCCTCCCAAGTACTGGGATTAAAGGCTTGTACTTTAATTTACAGGCATAAATACATGTTTTAAAGCTGTGAGGTCACAAGGCTGTTTTGTAATATGCTCACATGTGCCATGTGTTTTCTCAGTTGCATAAGTTGACTAAGACTGGTGCTCACAGGGCTTTCTAAACTTTGTGTACTCACTCTCTGACTTACTTTTCTTTCTAAGCTTTAAAAATCACATTCTCCTGACTCTTGTTAATTCCAGTAGGCTCCTTTGTCAGATTTAAGGGTAGAACACAAGCAGGGGCAAATCCCACTGAGAATGACCATTCCATTCCCAAGGGGAAGTGGATCCTTCTGTGGCATTGGCCCCCAGGGTTTCTTGCTCAAATTCTGTCTCCCTATTCTGCAGTAAATACACAATCTGGCATTTTGTTTTGTTTTGTTTTCCAAGACAGGGTTTTTCTGTGTAGTCCTGGCTGGCCTGGAACTCACTTTGTAGACCAGGCTGGCCTCAAATTGAGAGATCCGCCTGCTTCTGCCTCCCGAGTGTTGGGATCAAAGGCGTTCACCACCACACCTATTGTCCTACAGCTTTTTAGTTGCAGGCACTGTGTGTGTGTGTGTGTTTTAAATTTCAGCCACCCAACACCATGAAGGTTTTCTGCCACCCTTCTGCAAGGTTTTCAGCAATAGTCATCTTGGAAGGCCACATGGTGCAGTAACATGTCTAGGTCATTGCTTGGGCATCAGTCTGGTCCTTTCTGCCTTGTGTGATCTCGAGTGTAAGCACTTGCTGTATGCCTACCATCCCAGAATTAAGAAAAATATATCATATTGGGGTAATAGAACATGATGGCTTGATAGAGGTAATGGATGGCCGTTCTGAAGAGGTGACACGTCCACTGAGGCCTAACAGATAAGGAGGCAGATACAACCGATGAAAGCCTGAAGTAAACAGTCCTGGCTTTGACGGGGCAGAAACCCATGTGGTCAGAGCCAAGTACACATTGAAGACAGGGCTGCAAGATAGGATTGGGAGGGACACACGTGGGGGAGGGCAGAGAAGGGGAGGAGTGGCAGCTAGAGATGTGAGAAAGGAGTGACTAGACCCGGTGAAAGTCACTCAGGCTAGGGTGGGAGGGGGAGTTGAGAGGAAGCCACAGAATAGGGATGAGCTGGCCCATGTGCAGAGTCTCAGGCAGAGCCCAAAGTACCATCAGCCGTGGGCCAACAGACTCTACGGAGCTGGCTTAAATGTGATGCTGTGGGGGTACCAGAGGATGACAGTGGCTCAGGCTGGAGGATCATCACCAGGAGACTGGGCTTAAGCAGGAAGGGGTTGACCTCTACATATCTAAAGCTTGGGAAGGGAGAGATATGCTTTGATATCCCGTGGGATATTATGAAGGCAGAGCAAGTGATAGGATGGGCTTAGTCTCTGGCGACACTTTCACTCTTCCTTCCTCAGACATTTGTTCTGGAGGCTCTTCCAGGGAACTCACACAGCAGCTTTCCTGCTTTGCTCCCCCTCTTCCCACAAGGGACTGCATTGAATCCTGCCCTGCCAGTGTTGCCCCGCTGCTGGCCCTGGGGAGGAGTAATTATCTTAGCAGGCTTCCTAGATCAAGGGGAAGATGGAAGCGGCATGACCAAGGAAGGTGTGTGGCCTCTGCTCATGAATCCACCCACTCTGGAGAAGTGGGGACCAGTTCCT
Source organism: Psammomys obesus (assembly GCF_907164565.1). Classification (NCBI taxonomy): domain Eukaryota; kingdom Metazoa; phylum Chordata; class Mammalia; order Rodentia; family Muridae; genus Psammomys; species Psammomys obesus. The sequence goes on from NW_026590681.1 coordinate 1,085,969, forward strand.
TCACTCAGCTGCTCTCACAACTGAGTCCTGTCTTATCAGGATCCCTATGGGAGACCTTTCTATTTGCCTGTGTCATCAGGTTGTACTAGGAGTTTGGGAGGCTCTGTTTCTCAGGATGTTTTTGTCTTGGCAGCTGGGATGACAGCAGCTCCGTCAGCAGTGGCATCAGTGACACCATAGACAACCTCAGCACGGATGACATCAATACCAGCTCATCTATCAGCTCCTATGCCAACACGCCTGCCTCCTCCCGGAGAAACCTGGATGTGCAGGTAAGGAACAAGACAGGCAGTGGGCAGTACAGATGGGCAAAGAAACCTTGCACTCTCACTGTTTTGGTATGAGGAGACCCTATTCTCTTCCTGGACCTCAGTTTCAGTCCATATTTACATAAACAATCAGGGGTCATAAAGAGAACTCAGTTTATAAAATGCAAGCCTGAAATCCTGTTCAGTACTCAGAAACCACATTTAAAAAGTCTGGGTGTGGCAGTGGGCTTCTGCACTGTCAGTGCTGAGATGCAGACACAGGCGGATCCTTGGGGCTCACTGACCAGCCAGCCTAGCCTACACAGCAAGGGTTTTGAGAGACTGTCAAAAACAGTGGCGGGCCACACTTGAGGAATGGGCGTTTGAGGGTGTCCTCTGGCCTCCACATGCATGCTCACACTTGTCCACACACACCAGTGCACCTTGCATGAATGCACAAGTATATACACACCCGCACTTTTTTAAAATTTAAGGTAACAAAGGGCTGTTGGTTTCCCTGGTATGGATCCTCCTTGCCACATGAACCATTGTTGCCTGTGAGTGCAGATCTGGTCTCTAGGGAGGGGAACAAAGGTTAAAAACATGGCCAGGCACAGTGGTGTACGCCTGTAGTCCGAGTACTCGGGGAGGCAGAGGCAGGCAGATCTCTGTGAGTTCGAGGCCAGCCTGGTCCACAAAGTGAGTCCAGGACAGCCAAGGCTACACAGAGAATCTCTGTCTCCAAAATCCAAAATGAAACAAACAAACAAGAAGATTATACTGGGATGTCAGTTGGGAAGTGTCTACCTGTGGCACCTGTGGGTCACATCCTTGCTATGGTATGTTACTTGGCCTACAGGGATTCTTGCTATTATAACTATCATTCTGCCCCCTCCTCCTCTTTTTTCTGAGACAGGTTTATCCATCCTGAGTGCTGGGGTGACAGGTGTTACCCCTCAAACCTTGCTTTATGCAGTAGTGCTCATGCTAGGAGGCCTTTGTACCCACTTCGTTATATCCCTACCCCCTTTTCTTTGTTTTGGATTTTGGGGGGAGGAGTTGAGGGGTGGGTTGGTTTTTGTTTAGCTTGGTTTTGGTTTTGATGTGATCCAGGTTGGCCCAGCATCCTCCTGTCTCTACCTCAGAAGTATTGAGATGCTGTGTTTGCACCCCCACACTGAGCTCTGATTTTTAAAAATTGTATCCCTGGCTCCCAGGGGTGAGGAGCTGTTTCACTGCTGGAGCAAGCTCCTTGACTCAGTGTGTGTAGCAGCAGCCACCAACCAGCTGTATCACTCCAGGTTTTTGCATTTCAAACACAGCTCAGTTTTTTTTTTGTTTTTTTTTTTTTGTTTTTTTTTAAGTAATTCAATTTACATTTCAGTCATAGGCCCCTCCCTTCTCTCCTCACAGCTCAGTTCTTACATAGTCAACATTTTTGGCCCTCACTGTATTCCTTAGAGCCTAGACTTGCTTTTGTAAGCCTAATTTTCTGCAGGCAAAATACGTTATCATCCCTGTGGCTTTCGGCCAGCATAAGGTGAGCTGTGGCAGTTCTGACATGGGTTACCCTTTGGTCCCTCCCTCTACCGAGGGCTGATGTCCAGGTGAACTGCTGAAAGTCCAGGATTACTGCCTAAGCACCAGCCCTGTGCTCTCTCTCCTCTCCCACCCTCCCACAGCCTCTTCCTCCTCAGTTGCATTTTACCCTGTGCTAGATATCATATTTATGAGGCTTACAGAGATGGGTCAGAGGAGCATGTGTGGCTCTTGCCGAGGACCCAAGTTCAGTTCCCAGCACTAACCTTGGGTGACTCACGCTGCTTGTAACTCTAACTGCAGGGGGTCCCACACCCTCTTCTAGACTCTGTAGGCATAAGCACTTACATGCGCGCATGCGCGCACACACACACACATACACACACACACACACACACACACACGTGGGCACAAACACTACAAATAAAACTTAAAAAAAGCAACTTTGCATCTACAGGATGTACATCAAATGGTAGACTGCTTCCCAGTGCACACAAAGCCCCGGGTTGGAGTCCTAGAACCACGCAAATGGGATGTTTGTAATCTCAGCACTTAGGTGATGAAGGCAGGAGAATCATCAACCTTGGCTACGTAGTGAGTTTCAGGTTAGCCTGGGCTATATGATACACGAAACCTTGTTTCAAAATCTCACACACGCTCCTTGTATGCACATTACACCTAAAATAATTATATTTTGAAAACATACTGTAAGGCATATTCCTTGAAACTAATCACTCATTGGTGATTAGACAAAGTGAGGAACACTCAGCTAGCCCAGGTTCCTGCTACTTACTGGATACTCAATGTCAATACCACCTTTTCTTTTTCCTCTTTTTCCCTGATACTCACTCTGTGCTCAGGATAACAACAGCCACAAAGCTTCTAGCCTGCCCTTAGACATAGAGATGAGGAGTCAAGGAGGGTGGCCGCTTGGGGCAGGCAGGCCTTAGGAGCCACAGGAATACCAAATATCCATGTGGTGTCCCCACAGGTGAGCAGTGGGAGCTGGAATGCTGAAATGGAAAACCCTCCTGTCTGCTTCCTTCCCGCAGTCTGAAGTTAGTCCCCAGAACTCATTGACGCCAAATAAGATGGTTTCCTCACACATGCATTTGAACTCCGTGCAGGCAAAAGCTTTTTCTTTGAGCAGCCCTTTGCTTTCTTCTTACAGATGTCACAGGGTGACATTTCAGGGCAACTACACAGATGTCGTAGTCATGATCAGAAATAATTTTAAGGGATTTGAGGGTTCACTATTCATTGGGCCTATTATTTGTTCTTTTACAACTCTATCCAAGTTTAAAATATATTAAAATAGGAGCTGAAGTAGATCTGTGTAGCAGAAATGCTGGTCACAGCAGCCGGTACCGAGTTGCCCATTGTCACGGTGCTTTAAATGCACTTTTCATGACATTCTCTTTGTTCCTGTCCAGGGAGCATCTCAAAATATTTGACTCTACATTCTGGCAGCTTTGCACCTCCTCCCCCACAGGCTGCCAGGAATGCTAAGGGCCATTACCCCTCTTTGAGAGGATTGAGCCTGGAAGATGTGCCTGCACCCTCCCTTTCCTTGGTGCGCTCATCAGGGTTCTTGTCACACAGTGCTTTACCCTGGGCCAGTGGGCTGCACAGCCCATCAGGCAGAACACACAAGGCAAGAGCGGGCTTGGTGTTCCCACAGGAAATACTGCCTGCCCGGCCTCACATCTGAGGAGAAGGGAATTTCTTTTCTGGAAAGTACAAGGAGCAATCCGGTGTACCGATGGAAAGAGGAGGAGGCAGATGGAAAAGGTGCAATCGCCAGGAATAAAACTTCCTTCAAAGGACTCTGTTTCCTCTGAGACACTGAGGAACACTGAAGGTGCCCCACAAGGCTTATGGCCTGTTTATGGGCAACCTGAGTCCTGCATTCATGGCTCGTGTAAGAAAAAGTCCTCTGAGTAGGGACCTGAGCCCCTCTGCATGACCACCTCTAGGAGAGCTGGTGAGTCGAAGTGCCAACTGTGGCATCAGAGAGGAGGGTGACGCTGAAGTCAAGTACTCTGGGGTTGAGTTTTTCAACCTGGGATGTCCTGGGTGGCATAGGTGAGCTGCCTATGCCAGATTTTCTTTCATTTTCAATGCCTAAAGTTTTTGTCATTTTGTTTTTAAACAAAATTCACAGGGGGTAAAAAAGAAAATATCCAGTCAGCCTTCTAGAGCCTTTGCCCTCACATCCACAAAATAATGACCACTAGACCTGCGCCCTAGGGTATTATCAGCAGCCGGCAACTCTAAACTTGCTGCTCTCAGAGTCCAAGCTGGCAAGCGGCTCTGAGGTCCCTCTTTTCTCTCTGCACTTTGCCCTTTTCTCTGTCCCTTTCTTGCATCTGTTACGGTAATCCCACGGGCAGCACACTGTTAGGTGCTTTGCTTGTGGTTTCAGAGAAATCTGCCTTCCATTCTGCAGCATCTTGTTCTCCAGGCACTGTGTTGGTGCATAAGGTTTTAACAAACACGCATATGCCCACTGTGCATTCATCTACACATTTAGTCCTTGGCCACTCAGTCTTCCATACTTTGTGAAAAGCACTAGTCCAGGTACTGGGGGTGGTGAGCTGCCCATGCCAAGATTTTCTTTCATTTTCAATGCCTAAAGATTTTTTGTTGTTCCCTTGTTTTGTTTTTAAACAAAATTCACAGGGGGTAAAATATATATATATGATTCTCTGTCCGTTTATTTAGCTACTTACTTTCCTCTAAAGGCAACAAAATAATGGCTGTCTTATGTGTCCTAGCATCCTTTGGACATCAGGATGGTGGAGTCAACTTAGCTGGAGATAGGCAGGCTGCCACTACCCCCACCTCCCTGAGAGCCATGACTTCTGACTCTGGGCCAGTTCTCTTTAAAACTGTGGTTTCATGGAAAGTGTGTACAATATGAATGACAATGCACTCTCTAAAGGATGAGTCTTTGAGATTTGAGGGTCATAGTGTCTGGGGACACAAGTGGCAGTTGATATTGCTGTAATTCTTTGTATTTTTATGGGCTCCAACTTAAAGCCCCCTCAGCATCCAGGCCTGCAGGAAATTCAGTGTCCAGAGGCTCAAACAGCTAAAGACCTGATCTACTACTGTAAGACACAGATGGGGTAAATGTTAAAGACACAGCATGATTCTCAGAGCTGGGGAGTTTGGCGAGGAGAGCGCTATTTATGACATTCCTCCATGCTTGCCCCTCAAGTTCACTGCCAGCTCTCTGTTCAAGACTCCATTCAATCCCAACCTGTTTGACACCCACTGTCACAGTCTTGGTGATAGGAAGGAACCCAAGATCCCACACAGCAGTGAATGACAGCAATCAGTGCTGGAACTTAAACCCACTGGACTCCAAAGCCAGTGCCCTTCCCCTTTTGGGCCAGATAGCCCTCTCTGAAAACATTGAACTCCACTCCAAGATCCTTTCTGGCTTATCTGCCCTGTTCCCACTTGCCTGTTGATGATCAAAGAGACATCTGAAAGAGCTGGTAAGAAAAGCTTCAAAAGGAGTTAGGACCGCCAGTGCTTCCGTACTGGCCCTCCTATTGTAAGCGCTGAAAACAGAGAAACAGACTCCTTCCATTTTAACTTCCAAGAGATACCACCAACGGTTACACATGGCTCCAGAAGGATTTGCTAAGGACGTGTGACTGTAAACCTGTCAAGATGTCCCAGGCAAACACCCAGCTCTGCAGAAGGCTGTTGGAAGAGCTCTCACCCTGCACCAAGTTAGTGAGTGTGATAGTTGGAGGACTGTTGTAACAGAGAAGAGAAGACTGAGCTATGGTCCCAGCTTGGGGCCGTGTGTACTCTGTCTGTTCCAGGTTCTCGGGGATAGGGACCAGGCTAAGGCTGTTCTAGGCCTGGGCTTGAGACAAACAGACTCTGTGTAGAAGGAGAATCTCCTGGGTGTAGGTGTTTTTAGTAGGTCCCCTGAGTCATGTAGGGGCTTCTTTGAGCTTATAGTCAAGGATTACACTGTACTACAGTTGTTAAATTATGAGCTTGGCAACTGGACTCGTAGAATCCCCGCAATGCCTTCCTCATTGTGTGAGCTTGGGTGAGTTTCTTTTCCACTCAGTGCCTCAGTATTCTGTTATTTCCTTGTGAGTTTTTGCTGAGGAAAAATCAAATTATATTCTGTCTCTGTTTCTCTCTCTCTCCTACTTGGGTTCCAGAGGTTAAATTCAGGCTAAACTTTACCCTCTCAACCATCTTACAGGTCCCTGGTGCACATATTTAAGAAAAAAAAAAAAAGTTAGCTTGTGCCTGGAGCATCGCAGTACACAGAAAGCTTTAGGTTTTAGTGCCACTATTATTTACTGCATTACAGTGTGACTGTGGGAAAGAGGCCTGCGGGCACTGAAAAATAAACAATACAGAATGGTCAAGTAAGTAAAAGGTGCTACAGCCTCAGTACATCTTGGAACATGTTCATATATGTTCAGATGTGCTCCCATGTAAGTTCCATGAGGTGGAGGCTTTGACTAGTCTGGGAAATGTTCCCAGTACAGAGAGCTTCCCTGGCTCATGGTGGTACCTGATAAATATTTGTTAGATAGCTGCTTCCAGAGCCCCATCTTCCTGCCTGAGGCCTTTGCACATGCGGCTTCTGCTCACTGGCATGGTCCTCTCTACATGTTCCTCATAGTAAGTTTGTCTCATTCTTTAGGGTCCTTCTAGAAGTCTCTACCTGGCTGCCACTTCGCACGTCACCATCATAGTGTCTCTTGTAAGAGCACTTCCCTTTTCCTTACGGTGGCCACCACGTCTCACAGTTGTGCATTTACTTATGTCTGTGAATTCCATTTCACCTGCCCCTTTTGATGACTGTCAATTCCATGAAGGACGGAGACTAATCTTACAGACTCTAAAAGACCCTATTTGATGCCTGGCAAACTGCGGGCATTGAGTTCATTTTGGTCCAGTAAGTGCCAAACGGATCTAGAAGAAGAAAGCCAGGCTGAGGTCACTGAGTTTCTGCTCATCTTTCAAATTAAGATGACAGTAATATTGCATGGCTCCTGACTGGCTTTGGCCAGTCTGTGCCTAGATTGTTTTATCAGGTGTGTCATAGCCTGAACTGTGTAGTAGCTATGCATTCTTTTGTTCGCAAACCATGCTCTGCCCCTCACATGGCTGAGTGTGTTTTAGTTGTCCTTCCCACGTCTCATCTCTGGTACTTTGTACATAGCTCTGTAGCTCGGTATGTGTTTTAGGAAGGACCGAGCAAGGAAAGTACCCAGAGGAGGCTGTAGTGAGTGGATTGCAGTCATGGGCGAGCCAGGGGGTTGGTGAGGAGAGAGGAGGTTGAACAGGGGCTTCTGGTCTACACCAAGCTTCCATCCACTCAGCCCGCTATAAGAAGGCATCGGTGTTCTGTGTGTAGCGTGCCTCAAGTCAGGTCTTGCCTAGTTCACATGCATTTCCCACCCTGCCTGCATGGCCCCCTCCAGGCAGCTCATATAGGGACTGTTTCTCAAAGTGGCCAGCCTGAAAGCATTGCTGACTTCCCCTTTGCTTTCTTACAAAGCTTCTCCTTCCAGTACCCTCCCCCAACCTGAGGCCCCAGAGCATTCAGGCCCCCTTTGTGTCCTTCAGCCCCGCAGTTCATTAACGGCACACTGCTATCTCTTCCTGAGCTTCATGGCTAGCAGGTCAGGCTCTTCCGAAGAGAGTTGCCTAATTATCTTACTTGTCTGAGGACTGCCGCATTGTGGGGAGCCAAAGCTCAGAAACAAAGCTGGGCGGGTGCAAGCACTGTTGCCGTTGCCAGTTGAACGTTTCACAGATCAGATCAGTGGAGTTTGCATGCTTCTTCTCTCCCTCTCGGGTGTGTTAGGCTGTGCTAGGCTGTGCCGAGCTAGATGCAGAGATCTCCCTGCTAGTAAAAAGACAGGAAGGTACTGAACAAAGGGAAAGGGGACAGGCTGGTGCTGGTGGGGGTTCAGTCAGGGCTGTCTGCAAGTGGCAGGTTGGTGGCCCTTTCTTATCACCTCTCCCTCCGGTCTGTCCACTCTCCTCCTGGGACCCGTGACCTGCTCTTCCAGACCTCTTTACTCTCTTTTCCTCCTCCATTAGTCTTTCCTTGAAGGGGGGAAAAGTGGAGGTGGAGGGTGCTGTGACTTTCTCACAAAGTGAGCAGATGTCTGAGGCTTTGAAAGGCCTTACATAGTCCCTGTACTGGCACGACCTGCATGGGTGAGCTCTAATTCAGCAAGTGTCTGTCCACAGACCGACGCTGAGAAGCACTCACAGGTGGAAAGGAATTCCCTGTGGTCTGGTGACGACATCAAGAAATCAGATGGAGGCTCAGACAGTGGTGTAAAGATGGAGCCAGGCTCCAAGTGGAGGCGGAACCCTTCAGACATGTCAGATGAGTCGGACAAAAGCGTGTCTGGCAAGAAGAATACCGTCATCTCACAGACAGGCTCATGGCGGCGAGGCATGACGGCAGAGGTGGGCATCACCATGCCAAGGACAAAGGCATCAGCTCCAGCAGGCACACTGAAGACCCCAGGAACTGGTGAGTGAGAAGCCAAAATCATGATGACTTTAGTGGGGGCTTTACGTTATGAGTAACTTCTTCAGGCTGTTGTTTTGCCCGCCACCATTTTTATGGTGTAAGTGCATGGCTGTGTGCATGTGTGCGTGCGTACCTGTGCACAGGTGAGTGTGTGAGTGTTCATGTGCGTGTGTGTGATATATGTCCACTCCAATAATGTGTGCAGGCCAGTACATACTGTGTGGTATGCATAAGAATACCAGAGATAAGATAATCTCAGGTATGTTCTTCATAACATCATCAGCTCCCCAGCCCCTTTTCTTCCTTGTTTTGGCTATCATCTATCCAGCAATTTATCTATCTATCTATCTATCTATCTATCTATCTATCTATCTATCTATCTATCTATCATCTACCTAATCCATTTATTTATTTGTTTGTTTGTTTGTTTATTTTTGGGGCAGGGTCCCACTGTATAGTTCTGGCTATTCTGGAACTCAATCTGTAGATGAGGCTGGCCTCAAATTCACAAAGACCCTCCTGCTTCTCCTCCCAAGTGCTGGGATTAAAGGAGTGCAGCACTGTGCCCAGCTTTACTTTTTCTTTTTCTCTCACTGCCTTAGAGGTCACCAAGTAGGCTGGGCTGGCTGGTGAGCCTGCCCTGTCCTCCTGTCTTCCGCCTCCCCGGCACTAGGATTATAAGTGCACACCACTACAACTATCTGCTTTTTTGTTTTGTTTTGTTTGAGACAGGGTTTCTCTGTATAGCCCTGGCTGGCCTGCACCTGCTTTGTAGACCAGGCTGGCCTCGAACTTACAGAGATCCGCCGCCTCTGCCTCCCTGGGTGCACGGATGGCAAGCACGTGCCTGGCTTGCCAAACTCAGGCTCTCCTCTCTCCTGCCTATAAGGCAAGCCAGCTCTCCCAGCCCCCACAACAGCCTCCTTAAGGTATACTTCCATGGCTTGCTCTAAGGAGTGATAAGTGTGTGAGTCTGACAGAGGTTCCACAGTGGTTTTCACTGTGTACCAACTGGGTCAGGACTCAGTTTCACCACTCACCGGTGAGTTTAACATACTCTAGTACCAGGTTCTCAAGGCCATATTGATGTTGTATGTTGTCTCCTAGAAATGCCAGGGCCCATGTCATAGACATGGAGTAGGTGGGCAGTTTATGACAGAGTCTCTTGTGCTGTGTATGTGTCAGTAGCTTCCAGGCTTGCTCTGCTGTGAATCGACATAGACTGCTTGGTAAAGAGCAAAATCAGTGACACTTCCTAAACAGCAGATGAGGTTATCGCTGTGTACTCCTGACCTCCCCGGTGCTATTTTTCTTCAGGAAGCAGGGCAGTCACAGTCTTTAGAGGGGTCTAGATCCTAAGCACGCTAGCCAGCAGCTTCATGTTTCCGGTCTGACCTTATTGGTTTCTATCTTAGGAAAAACAGACGATGCCAAGGTGTCTGAGAAGGGAAGGCTTTCACCCAAAGCCTCCCAGGTCAAGCGCTCCCCATCAGATGCTGGCCGCAGCAGTGGGGATGAATCCAAAAAAACCCTCCCCAGCAGCTCGCGGACACCCACTGCCAATGCCAACAGCTTTGGGTTCAAGAAACAGAGTGGTTCTGCTGCAGGGCTAGCCATGATTACAGCCAGTGGGGCCACCGTCACCAGCAGGTCTGCAACACTGGGTAAAATCCCCAAATCATCTGCCCTTGTCGGTCGGCCCACGGGTCGAAAGACAAGCATGGATGGAGGCCCAAACCAGGACGATGGGTATCTGTCTCTCAGCTCCCGGACGAACTTACAGTATCGGAGCTTGCCGAGGCCCAGCAAGTCCAGTAGCCGGAACGGGGCAGGGAACAGATGCAGCACCAGCAGCATCGACTCTAACATGAGCAGCAAGTCAGCAGGCCTGCCAGTGCCCAAGCTGAGGGAGCCCTCCAAAACATCCCTGGGCAGCTCGCTACCAGGGCTCGTCAATCAGACGGACAAGGAGAAAGGCATCTCTTCAGACAGTGAGAGTGTGGCTTCCTGCAACTCCGTGAAAGTGAACCCGGCCACACAGCCGGTGTCCAGCTCGGCTCAGGCCACTCTGCAGCCAGGGACCAAGTATGCAGACGTGGCCTCTCCCACACTCCGCAGGTAAGCAAGTGAAACACACGGAGCCAAGGAGGGCCAGAGCGCGTGACCTGGCTCCCTGGGCTAGTAAACTGCAGCTTTGATTTAAAGCAACCTGTGGCTCTTCAGCTCCTCGTAAAGCTGAGTTCAAAGCCATCTAGCTCCCACCCACAGCTTGTTGCATTAGACTATGTGTTATTTTAATAGTCTGTGTGTTATCTTTCCCGTGCGAGGATGGGAAGCGGAAAGTTGTAGAATCATGCTTCCCAGATTCAAGCCCTGACTTTAGTTTAATTAACTCTCGGGTCTTTTTTTCTGAACCCTCCCTCGGTTTCCTCGTCTGTTCATGGGAGCTGATGGTACTTTCCCCAGCATTCCTTCTGAAGTTCATCTTTGCAGCTGTGCTTGGCTTTGGAAGGCACCCAGTGAAAGTTAGTGACAGTAAGGCTGAGGTCCTGGCATACCTTTACACCTAGACCTTAGCTCAGGAAAGAAGGTATTTTGCTTTCTTATCTCTATACCATCCTGCTCTTTTATAACACATGGACAGTATTTGAAATGTTAGCTTGTAAAAATGTTGTTGCATATGTAAGCGTGTGCGGCATATATGTGTGTGTTCACACGTGTGTAGGCAAGTGCATGTGTGTGCATGCACAATGTAGGCCAAAAGTTGAAGTCCGTGCCTTCTTTGATTGCTGTCCGCTTTGATTACTGAGGCAAAGTCTCTTGCTGAACCCAGAACTGGGTTAGTCTGCTAATCGGCTTGCCCCTGAGATCCCCTGCCTCTGCCTTCCTAGTCTGGGATTGCAGGTCGGTACCACACACCTGTCCATCCTTCACATGAGTTCTGGTTACCTAAACTGTCCTCATGCTTGCCTGCAAGGGGTTTAGACTAAGCCATCTCTTTGGCCCCACTCTTTCTTTTTCTTTCATATAATCTAAAGGCAGAATAATCCCTAACAAAGAGAAATTGGCTTCCTAGCATCTTTGACCCCACATCTCTGCACTTGATAGAATTTCTCAGTGTGGAAAGGCATCCTTTAACGACTACTTTTTTAAATCATTCACTGGACACTTTTCTTTTTATTTTTGACACAAAGCCTCTATACACAGTCCTAGCTGTCCTGGAGCTCACTATGTAGAACAGGCTGGCCTCAAACTCACAGAGATCTACCTGCCTCTGCCCCCAGGGTCTGGGATTAAAGGCATCCACCACCATGCTCAGCCAGTGGCCCATTTTTGAATGGCAGTTGAGTAGTTCTCACATTGCCTTTGGGCCATGACAAGCCCCAGGATGGAAAGGTGGAGGGGTATGAAAATAGAAATGAGACCCAGCACCCACATTTGAGGATGAATAGGGATGTCTGAAGACTCCAGACAAGCATTCCACATGGAGGTGGAAAGGATCTGTGCACTGTGCCCTGTCTAGACTTGATCACTGAGATTCCAGTAAGCATTACTTTTTAGCGCGAAGGTCATTGTTAGGCTGTTCTTTGCTGCTTTAACACCCCACCATGTAAGTGAAATTTTTCTCTGTTATTTGCCTCGAGTAGAAGAGTAAAGTGCAGTCTTCAGATTTCCTGTGGAGGCTACAATGGTATTTTATTAGACCCTCAAGCAAGTGCACGGGAATCTTTAAAAACACATGGGCTCCTCATGCACACTTTTCCTAAATTGCCCTCGTGGCCTAGCTGTGCATTTATTTCTGTGGCAAGGAGAAGTCCTCAGTGGAGTGAGAAGGGTAACTCCCTTCAAATGATTTCAGACATTCATACAACAGAGCGAGCAGATTTGTAAGGGGGTGGGGGAAGCCAGAAAAAAGGGTTCCCATTTTGGCTTTGAAAAGAGCTTGGCTGCCAAATGAGTGGCCCAGTAATAGGGAGGTAGTGCTGATGAGAGAATGCAAGCATACTGGTGCCTAGATTTCAGAGAAGGACAATGCATTCCGTGATTCTGCCGTTAGGTACTGAGCGAGGGTTATGCATCTGCTTGTGGCTTACGGATACTGCAATTTGAAGGATGGTTTCTAGGTGATCTAGGTCAGGCTCAAATCACTCGAGGCAGCAGGGCGAAGGGCAGTCTGCCTGTCACAACATGTAGTGTTCTTGTTAGTTTTCAGCGCTACTTATTCCCTTCACTACTTTTTGGGGGTGGGATTAGGCCCTTAAATTCTAGAATGTGGTCCATCCTCTGGCTTGGAGCTGGTTTCACCCGAGAGCTCTTTGCGCATGCAACAGAAGGCCCCTGTGCCTTCCCTGAACTAATGACACATATGCAGGAACAGCAGAAGATGGCATGGTGTTTCTGTGTGTCTTTTTCAGAGACACAGTTTGTACCGGTGTGCCTGTTCTGATGTCTCGTGGACCCAGCATGTTTCTGTGTACAATGTTGGCTCACGCAAGCTCTCTGGCACTCTGCCTTCTGTTGCTCATACGTCTGTGTCCATATTTCTCCTGGGCTCCCACCAGTGTAGGCTCACGGTCTTGATTCTTTGTATCAAAGAGAGATAAAAGAAACCAAGTCCCAAGGCCTCATACTGGATGTCAAAGAAGAAAGACATTCTTTTCTTTATAGAAGACTCCTGAGTTGGTGCTACCTTCTAGCTATTCTGTTTGGAGAAAGAAAAGGGTAGCAAGATCATGGAGGAGTATGGCTAAGCCTGTGGAAAAGCTTTCCTATCACCTGGGCTTAGGGCTGAGCCCTGGCATGCCTAGAGCTAGAAAGAGATCCCTGGAGAACACCAGCATCCAGCCCCATTTAACCACCAGCCTTTCTCTAGGGAGACCCTAGTGTGTCTACAGGAGAGACCACTGCTCTTTCCAAGAGTCTCATGGCTCCCTCTGCCCAGCCTTCTCCAGTAGCTCTGCACACCTTGGTCCCGGGTATTTGTTCCATACAACCCTTTGTCTCTTCGCAGACTCTTTGGTGGGAAGCCTACCAAGCAAGTGCCCATCGCCACAGCTGAAACCATGAAAAGCGCAGTGGTCATCTCCAACCCTCATGCCACTATGACCCAGCAAGGTAACCTAGAGTCCCCCTCAGGCAGTGGCGTCCTGAGCAGTGGGAGCAGCAGTCCTCTCTACAGTAAGAACGTGGACCTCAACCAGTCTCCTCTGGCATCCAGCCCCAGCTCAGCCCACTCAGGCCCTTCCAACAGCCTCACCTGGGGTACCAGCTCGTCGGCAGTGAGCAAGGATGGCCTGGGCTTCCAGTCTGTTAGCAGCCTTCACACCAGCTGCGAGTCTATTGACATATCCCTCGGCAGTGGCGGGGGCTTGAGTCACAACTCCTCCCCTGGTCCAGTTGCCTCCACTAAGGAAGACTCTTTGATGCCTTTTGTCCGTACCAGCAGTGTGAAGACCACACTGTCAGAAAGGTTGGTGCTGTGGCCCCCAGGAAGATTTCCTTTCCTAGGAACAGACAGGAGCTTAGGGATCCAAAGGCTACTTACTTAGCCTTTGCCTGGGACATTTTTGATCTTTCTTTTTCCCCCCGGTTTTTCTTTCTCAAAACTCTCTTTTAGCCCAGGCTGGCCTTGAGGTCAGAAATTCGCTTTCCTCTGCCTCCTAAGTACTGGGACTAAAGGTGTGCACCACCATGCCCAGCTTGGTTTTGATCTTTATAATAAGTGTTCCTTGCTGGTGGAAGGCAGTTTAGGATAGAGTTCATCTTGACTGCTTCCTGCTGTCTCTTTTTTCCTTGTGGATGTTCTCAGTGCTTGGAGCTACTAGACCGGGACAGATCTGTGCTACTGTCTAAAGTGACATTCAGCACTGGGAACCCTTTCATTGCTGACAGCTTGCCAACTTCAACTACTTCTTTCTTCTTCCCATGTAACTGAGCAAGCAGAGCAGGTGACCTGAGACCAGCTGGGGAGGTTTGGTGTCCTAGAAGTACCCTGCTGGCCACGGTGATAAGAGATGGAGGACCCGCAAGGATCCTCAGAGCTTTGATTCTGCTATATTCTTGGGCTGTGTCTGGTTTCGGGACTGGACGTGGGGAACAACGCTGGGGTCAGCGTTGGGCGTGAGAAGTGTTCTGATCATTGTGTATAACAGTTCCTCTTCCTCCCATCTAATGTTCCTTCTCTTGTTTTCCACCTTCCTGGACTTCTAGCCCCCTCTCTTCCCCTGCTGCTAGCCCTAAGTTCTGCAGAAGTACTCTGCCCAGGAAACAGGACAGGTAATGACACTGTAGCCTGCCGAGCCTCTGGGTTCTTCTGCCTGTCTGTCTGTCATCAAGCCAGTTGTTCTGTGCAAGGCTATTGGCCTGAGGCTCCTGCTTTGTGTCTGTGGCCCTGGTGTACTCTGTGATCTCCAGGCATGCCAGTGAGGGTCTGCTCCACTGACTGCTAAAACCCAGGGAAAGGTGACAAGTGGGCGGCTACCCCAAACCCTGCCGCTCATCCGGGGCTGCAGGAACTCTCACTGGCATCCCCCCATGGTGTCCGTGGCATGTTCCTGCCTCCCTTCTTGCTTTTTCCTCCCTACCCCTCTGGATACTGTTTGCCACCCACTGCGCAGCCCGGACCTCACCCCTGTCTCTCGCCTGCACTCCATCCCCTCCCAGCTGGCTCTTCTCCCTTGAAGGCTTTTGCTGCAGTCTGGCCCATTGTGTTGTTCAGAGTATCGTGCTGTGTATGTCTGTATTCTGCAATAATTATGGTACAGGGTGCCTGGAGAGCTGGGGCTTTACAACGAGAGAAGCCTGGGTCTGCCCCCAGCTGTGGGTGGGCCTCAGAGATGGATGCTGACCCTGAGTTTCTGGAGGAGTGGTGGCTTGGCCAAACATAACAAGCAGATGTTGTTTCATGCTTGGGGGGGGAAATTAATGGAAACCCCCTTCACCCCATCCACAGCACAAACTTTGTTTCTGTCAGGCTTACAAACCAAGCCTTTAAACCCCTGCACTTTAGACATTCAAATGCCTTGACTCTATCAGCCGGCAAGTTCCAGCATGCCCAGGCTCTTGCCCTAGAGCTCAGCTCCTGGCAACGCCCTTGCTGGGCAGAAACAAGGAGACATTGAGAGGGACCTGGAACTTACTTCATCACACATGAATTCCAAACATGCAGACTGCTGCCTCTTGAAACCCTCCAATGAGTCTCTGCTCCTTCTTGAAACCTTTGCCAGACGCAGTAGGGTTGCAGGAGAGCAGCAGAGGAGGTGCACAGGTGGGATACAGGGCAGCACAGGCCATGCTTCTAGGCGCCACAGCCCCCGCCTTGGCTTTGAACCTGTGGAAAAGGAGGAACAATTGGGGTTCACGACTCAGGCCACCTTGTGATATATGGGGTAAAGTACGCACTGGTGCGGGTGCAGACAGGACCAGGTTTCTTTTGTAACTGTGTGGACGTGCTGCATGCATGGCTAGTGGTGGGAGTCGTCTCTCGGGCTCCTCGGGCCCTTCCCCATCCTCCTTGCTTTCCTTCTCCTGCCTTCTCTGTGCTCCTCTCAAGTTCTTGATTTTGTTTTAACTCTCCTACAGTGACCCGCACCTTGATAGGAACACTTTGCCTAAGAAAGGACTCAGGTACCTGTTCCCTCCTTGTACCCATGACATCTGTTGTGGCCGTGGAGCTTGGCTATGCCATTCTCTCATAGCTGGTGGGCTGGGCTGGGCTGGGCTCGGCTGGGATCCCTGCTTTGGCCATCACAGCTGGATTTTGGATGACAGACCCGTCTCATTCTCACCTCTCCATATGTGGCTTACTTGCTTGAGCAGGGTCTGTGCTTTGTGAAGCTTCATGTGACAGAGCCATCTCACGACCAGTAACCTTGAGCTAGGAGCAGCGACTACTCCTGGGGGCTAGCAGGAGAAATGCTGAGTATTTCATGACTGTCTGTACACATAGCCACTTCCAAAGGTAGACATGACTTATAGCATGCTGCTTTGTTAGCCACCTCGGTTTTAGAACTCTAGCCTCTTCTGGACTAAAGATATGACTCCATGGTAGAGCATTTGCCTGCCATGCATAAGGTTATGGGTTTAATCCCAAGCACCACCAAATAACAATAATGAAAATGATGATGATAATAATAATCAACTTTAAAAATACTTTTGTGGCTATAAAATATCATTGAAGTGTTATCTTAATGTCCTAATAAATGATTGGGTCAGCTATCAATACCGTCTAAGGAATGCATATGATTGGGTTTTGGTGGAAAGTTAAAGAAAAAAAAAAAGGCCACCAGAAAACAACATCTTTACTTCCATAGTAAGTTGGACCTAGGCTGCTTGATGGAACAGGATGCTCTAAGTCACCTTTGCTCCACTCCTGTCATCACATTGCCAGCCCGGGATGCTTCAGTGTGCTCATGCTCCATGTGGACTTCTGTCAGTTCTGCTTTCTAAAAGCCTTGTTTGTAGCATTGGCTTCACCCTGCACTGGGCTTTAAGTTCTTTCACGTGAAAAGGAACTCGGAATGAAATGTTTTGTTGCCGTCTTGTGTGTCTCTAGTTAATAACCCACAGCGCTTAAGACCCAAAGCCATTTCAGCTGTTATTAACATGAGGTGGGTATCAATGCAAGAAGGCACGTGCTGATGCCTCCCAGGAGAGTTCTGCATCGGGGCCTTTCATTGTGTGTGTCAGCTGGACCCTTGTTTTGAGACTGGGTCTCATGTAGCCCAGACTGGCCTTGAACTTACTATGTAGCTGAGGATGACCTTTGAACTTTGATCCTCTTGCTTCCACTTCTCAAGTGCTAGAATTGCAGGCATGCAGCATACATGTCTGGTTTTTGCTGTGCTGTGTATTGAACCCAGGGAGAGCACTCTGCCAAGTGAGATAGGTTTATAACCCAGTATTACCCAAAGAGGACGCCAGCTCCTAAGTAGTTACATTCTGAAATGCTGTGCATGTGTCTGTAGGAGATCTATTAAAGTTGTGTAGCCCTGGATTTTTACAATTGGGTGTCTAAACACTCAGAACGGGGTCATGTGACAACTATTTCTGGGCACTTGATGTGCCTTACAAGGGTATGTATCCATCAACAAGAGTGAAAACCGTGTTCCCATTCACACTGGTTTTCTGTCTGGCTTGCTCCCTCAATGCACACATATCAGGTGTCAGATTCCTGATCAGCAGCCACTCTACAACACCTAATTTGAGGGTACCATGGCAATGTGGGCACTGCAGAAGTTCCAGCTGCTGCCTGTGGGAAGAGTAGAAAAGAAATGGAGTTTGGAATCAGACAAGCATGGGTTAGAATCTCAGTTTTGTGGTCCCTAGCTTCCAGAGTATGTAGCAGGAGTCACTGTATTTTAGTACTATGTGAGTTGGAGTCTCGGTGAGATGGTGCCTGGAAAGGTACCTCAGGCATCAGAAATGTTCCATAAATCTTTCCAGTTCTGTTCGGAAATACCCAAGGGTGTGGACCACACATCTTGAAGATTTCCCCACTCTTAACACACCAGGGTAGGGCTCTTCTCCTTTCTAAACCTGTTAGTGCTACACTGTAGCAGGTAAGAGTCTGGGGATGTGGCTCAGTGGCTAGAGAGTTTGTGTACCATGCAGAAAACCCTGAGCTCGCCCCTGGTATTTTATGAAGTATGCAGGATTAGACATGCCTGTAATACCATCGCCTAAAAGATAGAGACAGGAGGATCAGAGGTTGAAGATCGTCTTTACATAGCAAGTTCATGAACAGCCCGGCCTAAGCAAGACCCTGCCTCACAAAAACTGCAGCAGCTACTGTAAACACCAGCATCCCAGGTCTCTCTAAATGCCACCCACCAACACGCAGTGATTCATGAGCAATCACTGGTTCTGCAGCCTGCAGATGCCAGCAGCTAGCTCATTAAAACTTCCTCAAAGCTCTAACAACAACCCTACTTCTTCCTGTCAAGGAGGGGGCTTTGAGGCGACCCTGTCATGAACCAGCATGTTCCAGTCACACCCAGGGATAGCTCTTTTGAGCATTCCCAGTCTTTCTCCCTTTAGGTGTTCCCCGAAAACTGAAAGGAATTATAATTTTCCCCAGATGCAGCCAAGTAGGAAAAAAAAAAAAAAAAGTTTTGAGAAACTTCATAAGTTTCAGGGTGTGTAATGATGTTTTTTTTTTTTTTTCCCTCCCATCTTAAATATAGTTTTTCTTTTTGCATAGTCCTCATCAGCTGTGGGGAATGTGTTTTCATAAGTGCTGTTCATTCCAGCCTGGTTTCTGTCTCCAGGTATACACCCACCTCCCAGCTTCGCACCCAGGAAGACGCCAAAGAATGGTTGCGGTCCCACTCTGCTGGGGGCCTGCAGGACACCGCTGCCAACTCCCCCTTCTCCTCTGGCTCTAGTGTCACTTCTCCGTCTGGAACGAGATTCAACTTCTCCCAGCTTGGTGAGTAGCCACTGCCTTGAGTTGTGCTGACCCGCTCCGCAGGGCAGAGGTCATCTTGTGTTTTGAGACCGGCGTGTAGCCACACCCTTCTCAATATCTGATCCGCCCCAGGGAGCGCAGTGAAAGAAACCAGAGGAAATCCGAGTTCTGGGTACTTCCAGTCACCTGCGGGCCCTGGGCCACAGGTGACTGAGGATGGCCACAAATGAGGCCAACACTTACTAAAAACCTTGTGTTTTTGAGAGGTTTTATGAGTGTGAGAGGTTTTGTAACTCAGTTGTACTGTATGGAGCATGGTCTCTGTAGATGCCAGCCTCTTGTCCTAAAATCTGAAGGTTAGATGCACCCACACAGTCTGTTTTCTTAAGATTGTAGCAGGGACACACCGTCCCATTACTCAGGTACATTCTGCTTCTTGGACCTCTGAAATAGTTTTCTAGCCTACTCCCCATTGCTTTATCAAGCTGGAAATAAGCTTCATTGAACAAGTGTTCTTGGAAATGGCTGCTGCATTGGAAATGACACAGTGCATTGACTGACACCCTGGGAGGAGGGAAGCGTTTGTTATTCCCTGCTGGAATGCTAAGGGATGCTCTGTTAAAGACAGACACTGACAGACAGTGTAGGAGAGAACAGCTTTGTAGCAAATCAGCAACAATGAAAGATTCCATCTCTAATTACTGGAAGGATAGCTGGGTACTGGTCCTGGCAGAGGTGACTTGAAGGTGATGGGAGTCAGGCGCGTGTTTAAGGACTGGGCAGTGGAAGGAAAACCTTTTTTGGTCTCAACGTTTAGAACAGCAGTCTTTTCTGAATGTTCTAGACTTTCCATTCAGTCTAATGCTGACGCGTGTGTCTTGTCATCGTGGCCATGTAATTCTTCTCTTTATTAAATGTATGCCTCTGAAGGCAGTGTGCATGGCTAACATGGGTAAGGCTTTTGATGAGAAGGCTCAGCTCAGCTCAGGGAAACGCGCCTCTTTGCGTTGATGCTCTTTTCTGGCTGTTGTGAGATGATTCCCGTCTGAGGCTGTGAAACCTATGTGTGCAGTGTTCTTTCCCAGCCATAACTCTTTGCAGCAAGAGGCTCTTGTCATGCGCAAATGCCTCCTATCTGATCAAAAGCCTATTTGGACTATTTTGGGCTTTTGGCTTTACAGAGAATTGTTTCAGATGAACTCTGGGAGTAATTAGCTCATGCCTGGAAGGTGACACTGGCCTGCCTGAACGTGCCAAGTTGGAACGTGAGGCCCTGAGCCTTGCTTTGGAACTGACCCACCTTCCCTCCCGTATTTTTAGCTCTAAGCCTGTAGCTCAAATGCTGATGCGCCTACCTTTTAGAACTAGACGAGGGAGTGAAGTTGGCAGGCACACACACTGCTGGTGATAAGCAGCCTCTCCCTGGTACTCGTCTGGAATTCAAACAGAGGTATGGATGGCCAGCATCTCATTCTGCTCCTCTGGTTCCAGCGAGTCCCACCACTATCACCCAGATGAGCTTGTCCAACCCAACAATGCTGAGGACCCACAGCCTGTCCAACGCTGATGGCCAGTATGACCCCTACACTGACAGCCGCTTCCGGAACAGCTCCATGTCTCTTGATGAGAAGAGCAGAACAATGAGTCGATCTGGCTCCTTCCGGGATGGCTTTGAGGAAGGTAAGGGATGAAGGCTGTCACCGTCAACTAGGTCCCCTGGCATGGCATACTTGATGGTCACTACAACTCTTCCCTTGCCTCTGGGGTGGGGCTGAGGGGTTCTCACTAGGAAGAGCTGACCCTCAGGTAACCTTTCAGGATGCTTAGGGAGGAGGCTGCTGTTGCCGACCCTCAGCATTGTCTGAGTTTTGCCTGAAGCTCCTTTCTCTCCTGGCCTTGGGCCATGACTTTTTGGCATGAATCTCCATCTTGAAGCCCAGCCACTCGCTCACTCTGTTGGCAGAGAACTGCACTGAGTTCATCTCTCAGTGCCCTTCAGCTTCGGGGGTGGGCAGCCCTGTTCCCATCCAATATTTTCTCGTTTGTCTCGAGATCCAGATTCTCCGTTTTTAACCCTCTTCCTTGTTGGGTTGCCAACTATGGACATTTATAGCTTTGTTCTTTTTAATCAGAATTATGGAAGAAAAGTTTTGTGGGTTGCTTTGTCAGCTACCTTCATAACTCACTTCATTTCTCTTACCCTCTGCTCCTTCACCCAAGACATTGCCTTACAGGAGCCCCATTCTCTAAACTCCTGGCTTGTGGGAGGCTCAACAAGCAGAGATGGAGAGAGAGGAGGTGGGCTAGCTAAGAATGAACACTGCCGGCTCTGACCCTCTTTGGAGCTCAACCAAGATGCTTCACCTTTTTGTCTCCTTTTTCACTGTAAAAAATAAAGTAATAATAGCATTTGGCTCCTGGAGGTTTAAGAATTTAGAGATAGTACATGTATATGTTAGCTTAGTTAGTGTGTGTTATAGCCTGTGGGCACAACATCTGCATTGGTTTCTTGATAACTCCATGCTGAGAATGAGTCTTCATGGGCAAGCAGAGCCCTGTGGGACCGTGTCTGTGTTGGAACCATTTTGCTCATAGCAGGACAGGATGTAGAATGAGTTGTAGATGATCCCATAGCTCCCAGTCCCTGTTAAAGCTGGGAATAGGCTCAGTGTACTCTGAAATCTCAGATCATAAGGAAGGAAATACAAGATACATACTTTTTTCTTTCTAAGCGAAGCTAAAAAGTAGTTGCTTCTTGTCTAATCTTGGTTCTCTCTCAGATTTATGTCCCCAGCAGTCCTGAGCACAGCAAACTTGTGCTCCCATATATGGAAACTGCTGGGCTGGAGGGTTAAAAAGGAGAGGAGCCTGGGTGACTGGGGGCATTTTCTTAGATTTAAGAGCTGGGGATTGGTGCTGTGACGGCTTTGAGTAGCAGAGTTGGGCACATACCAGCCCTAAGGCAATGGAGGAGGAAGTCTGTTTTAAGCTGTCTTCCTGGTATACCACTGGTCAAGAATATCCATCGCGTGTCCCTGAGGACAGCTCCCGTGTGAAGAGTGGCCTGTGCTGTTCTCATCATCTGTCATATGTATGCCTGAGGGGATCACAAAATAGTACCAAAACTTTCCTGACAAGTATACACGGCCCCACTAAGGCCACACACCATGGCAGACTCATTCTAAGCCAGCTCTTAGGCAGTCCTCTGGGATGGCAAATGACAAATAGGCCTGGCATACTTACAAGCATCACCTCAACTCTTATAGTCACATGATTCACAATGACATGGAACTGAAGTGCAAAGGCAGGGGTAAAACTCTGGGAGAGGAGGATGTTACTGTACCATGCAGACATGGCCTCTTAGTCTTTGGGAACTTTGCCATCAGATTGGGTTTATTTTTTGCAAGGCTGTTCTGTGACAGAAACAGCATAGGGCTTGAGTAATTGGTGGTTTTTAATTCCTTTGAGTGTAGTTTTTCTTCTCCTCGCCACCCCCATTTTGAATTGATAAGTTCTCAGTGTTGTGGGAGAAACTAGGGAAGGTCAGACCTCATGCCTGGCCAGGCAGAACCTCCTGGAAATATTTATTGTAAGTTGTGAAGCAGGATTGAAGCTTAGGGGAAATTAGCACATGTGCTTGGGAGATGGTGCTGTTTAATGAGTACTTTCCATGTTTGAGGCCATAGGAGTTGTAACCATGTAGATCAGGTGCTTTTGAAGTATTTTAGCTAAGTTCATTACCATAGACACGATGTAATCTCAAAGGCAGTGATGGTACAGGTACGCTGAAGAGATGTTGGAGGTGTCTTTAAAATAGGTGTTGGTGCCTGAGAGATGCCTCAGAGGTTAGGAGTGTCCAAAAGCATGTGCTGCTATTCTAGAGGGATTGGAGCCCAATTCTTGGCACGCTCTCATATAGTGGCTCACAGTCCTGGCATTTGTGCCTATGGGAACATTACATAAAGGATTAGAAAAGCATTACAGATCTCACCAAAAGTTCTTTTTATAGTTTGATCTTTAAAATTACATTTCCCTATTGCTTGTGCCATGCTATACACGTGGAAGTCAGAGGACAACTTTTAGGAGCTGGTTCACTCCTTCTGCCACATGGGTCCTAGGGAGAGAACTCAGTTTGTCGGGCTTAGTAGCAAACATCCTTACCCACTAAGCCATCTTTCCAGCCCACCAAAAGGATTTTGAAAAGTAAAGAACAGAACCTAGCAAAGAAGGTCACTGAGCAGAGTTGTGTGCACACTTCCAGTCAGCAGCTCTTGAATTTCTGTGTAGCCTTAATGGAGCCGTGTCATTTGAGTTTCAGACTTGGATGTTCTCTGTCTACCCAGCTGTAGAATTCTGGAGGTATAGTGAGAAGGACCTTCATGCTTTAGTAGTTTTAGAGTTTAAACTCTCATGGTCCAGGAGGATCCATTCAAGCCCTTCTAACCAGGCTTGGTTCTTATCTTTTTTTTTTTAATATAATTTTTCAATTTATTACAATTTATTCACTTTGTATTCCAGCTATAGCCCTACCTTCATCCTCTCCCAATCCCACCCTCGTTTCCTTCCTCCCTTCCTCCCTCTCTCCTCCCATGCCCCTTCCACAGTCCACTAATTGAGGAGGACCTCCTCCCCTTCCATCTGACCCTAGCCTATCAGGTCTCATCAGGACTGTCTTTCATAGTCTTCCTCTGTGGCCTGGTCAGGCTGCTCCCCCCGTCAGGGGGAGGTGATCAAAGAGCCAGCCACTGAGTTCATGTCAGAGACAGTTCCTGTTCCCCTTATTAGGGAGCCAATTTGGAGACTGAGCTTCCATGAGGATCCAGGGGATCCAGGTTATCTCCATGAATGGTCCTTGGTTGGAGTATCAGTCTCAGAAATGACCCCTAGGCCCAGATATTTTGGTTCTGTTGCTCTCCTTGTAGAGCTCCAGACCCTTCCAGGTCTTTCTATCTCCCCCTTCTTTCCTAAGATTGCCTGCACTCTGCCCAAAGTTTGGCTATTTGGTTCTTATCTTGAAGGTCAGCCAGCAGTTCAGGCAAGCCATATTCACATTTGTGTGGGCTTGGATAGGCAAAGAGGCTGTTCCTGTGTATCACAGCCTTGCCATTGCTGATTTCCAAGTGAGGGGCGTTAATTAAAGAGAAGCATAATGACCTCTACCTGAAGCGTGCCAGACATACCTCCTCTGCTTGGGTCCCTACGCTGGTCCTGACTGCTAGGAATCTGATATGTTTGAGATGGAAAACATGGCAACAAAACAGCAACCCAGGCCTGTGTGCTACCCTTCCGGGCCTCTGAGCTGGCCCTGCAAGTGTGGCTGGAGGTGGTGATACGATACCCATCTCTCTTCCACCAATAGGCCTCCAGGTATTCCATCCACTGCAGTCTGTGTCATGCAGAGATGCCTCGGGGTTCTGAACCTGTGGACATGTTAGCACAGAAAGCCATTACTGGCTATTAACACCTCAAACTGCTTTTTATGGGGTCTGAGTCAGGTTAGTCATCCTGGTAGAAACACAGGGAGCAGCTCTAGAACCTGGCGTTACTGGGAGGGTGGATGTGAGTTCTGGTGGAGCCCCAGACTCAGAGGCATAGGTAGGTACCTGCTGGTGAGAAGACAAGGAGCTCTGGGCCAAGCTGGATTCGGGCAGGGAGGATTTAGAAGCACCCCGGACAAGGAGCTGCACTGGCAGAGCTGCCAAAGCAGGCAGGACCATGTAGAGCTTGCCTGGGAAAGAAGTGCAGGGTAGACATGTGTGAGAGAGATGCAGAGGAAGTGTGGGAGGTCAGGGAAGGTTTATTAGAAACACCATGGGCAGGTTCCCAAGTGCCAGACAGAACTGTTTGCTTGATATCTTGCCGGCAGGCGGCTTCTACTAGCTGCTAAGTAGTAGAAGCTGAGCGCACTGCTGGGGTGCGCTCAGCAGTGTGTGTGGAGAGATGTTCCCCAGCCTTCTTCCGCCACACATGTGCTCCTACCCTGGTGAGATGTGGGGACATAAGGCTTTCCACTTGTGGTCAGAAAAGCTGTGCCCACTTAAAACACTTGCCAGTCTTGACACAGGGCTAGTTCTGTCTTCCAGACCCATTGCCAGGAGGTCACTGAGAAAAAAATAAGAATCAGGTTCCTTGAAAGAGCACCGTGAGTGCTCAGTCATGGAGAAGAGCCTACTCCAGAGTGAGAGCAGAGAGTGAAAAAGCTGTTCTAGCTGGTGATGGGAGGGAATGCGGAGAGTGGATGAGTGTGGTTCTGAGACAGAACCTGTAGTTACAAAGAAAGAGGACACCCTTCCCATCGCTAGCAGACATTGTACAAATGCAAGATTCTATACTTCAGCGGAAATGTCATTTTAACTAATAACTCTACTACAAGGCTGTCTGAGATTTTTGTGACCAAAGACTCTCAGATTCAAAATATTCCCGTATGAGCATCTAGTGGGGTATGAAATACGTCACCTTGGTCAGTCACAACACTGAAGAGTGTGTTGGACGAGAGTGGGTGCAGTCCGACGCAGACACAAGCTGCCTCTGGAGAGCGTGGCTACAGTCTCCACAGCCACGTTGCCCTGCGCTTGAACTGTCGGTGATATGAACATTTGGTAACATGAATATATGATCCTGGAATTATATATTATTTTGCTAGTTAAGAAAAATGCATTTCTACAAAACAAACAAACAAACAAAAAAAACTTCCTTAATGGATCATTTCATATTTTGGCTCTGACCTGTGCTCATTCCAGCAAGTATTGAGCCAAGATGACAGTCACAGCTAGGCTGGGCCAGTAGTGTCCTGAAATGCTGGCCTCCTCCTTCCCTGTCTTTCATGGCAGCCGGCTGCGCCTTTGACCTGTTTATTTCCCTCCCACAGTTCATGGATCCTCCCTGTCCTTGGTCTCAAGCACATCCTCCATCTACTCCACGGTGAGTCCAAATCAAGGCTGAGTGGCCGTGCGTGTGTACTCACGTTCTCTTAGCAAGTGTGTCAAGAGTAATTATAAGCATCCTGCCTGCAGAGATTGCTCCTATTATGAAAGCATCAACTCCATGGAGGAAAAGATTTGAAATTCACAAACAACTGTTGTCACATTCCCCCTTGGGGCTTGAGAGGGCTCAGTGGGTGAAGGGCTTGCTGCACAAGCATGAGGACCTGAGTTCTGATCCCTAGCCCCCATGTATGAAAGCTGAGCACAGCCCCACCTTACATCCACATCTTCATGTGAAAGCCAGCGGCTCTTCATCACCAAAACAGTCAGAACATACGTCATCCTTCCTAATTCATTAGAGGACTGTGCTCTCATATTTGGCCTCTCTGATGGGTGGATTTAATTGTCTATGTTATAGAATTATACCAGAAAAGAAGCCAATCAAAATTCTAGATTTCAGGGATTGGAGAGTAGGCTAGGCAGTTAAGAGCACTTGCTGCTCTTGCAGAGGCCTCACCTTTGGTTCCCAGCACCCATGTCAGGTGGCTCTCAGCTTCCTGTGGCCCACCTCCTGGTGATCTCAGGCCGCTGGCCTCCCAGGGCACCTGCACTCATGTGCACATTCCCACATACAGACACAGACATCTGCACATGACTTAAAATGATAAATAGAAATCTAGGGGGCTGGAGAGATGGCGCTGTGGTTAAAACATTGGCTGCAGCTGGGTGGTGGCAGCACACACCTTTGATCCCAGCACTTGGGAGCCTGGGAGGGAGGCAGATACAGGCCGATCTCTGTGAGTTCAAGGCTAGCCTGGTCCAGAGAGAGAGTTTCAGGACAAAGGCTACACAGTGAAACCCTGCCTCGAAAAACCAAACGAAACAAACAAACCCTTATTTTTAAGGATGGGTTGGTTCCCCTTAGGCGGCTCCCCTTCTCTGAGACAAAGAAGGGAGGGATGGGGGGGGGGGAGTGGGTCATGAGGGTGATAGTGGGAAGAAAGGAGGGATGGGGCTGTAAAGTGATTAAATAAATAAAAAAATATTAAAAATAAAGCAAAACATTGGCTGCTCTTCCAGAGGACCCAGGTTCAATTTCCTCATGGTGACTCACAACCACCTGTATGTAGCTCTAGTTCCAGGAAATCCAGTGTCCTTTTCTGGCACTACATACATGCAGGCAACTACTCATACATATAAAATAAAAATAAATAGATCTTTAAAAAATACTCTAGACTCTTCCGAGTTTGCAAATTTAGCATTCCCAGCAGCTGCTCTGCATTGTTCTAATTTCCTTTGTGATTTATTCACAGCCTGAAGAAAAATGCCAGTCAGAGGTAAGGAGCAGTTTATGGTTGGACTCCCTTTCACCGCCAGTGTTGATTCCGTGCTGCTCGGTCTGGAAATGGACTCCCCAAGCAGGTTACCCTGTGCCTGTTTCTGTAGATTCGAAAGCTGCGACGAGAGCTGGATGCCTCCCAGGAAAAGGTGTCTGCACTGACCACCCAGCTGACTGCAAACGTGAGTGTGGATCAAGGGCACACACTCACGCATGTACACATCTATGCACCGCAGTAGGAGCCAGGGACAGAACAGGGTGGGGGCAGGAGAAAAGACTGGGCCAAAGATGAAGCAGGGTGGGAGCCATGGATGGGATGGAGCTGAGGACAGCACTGAGTTGAAGCCATGATAGTACCAGACAAGAAGGAGCCAAGGATGTGACAGCGCCTGCTGGAGATGGGATAAAACAAAGTAGGAACCGAGGACAAGACAGAGCGGGAGCTGGAGCTGGGACAGGAAATAGCCATCTGCCTTCTGAGCCCTGCCTTGAGCCTCTTGGTCTCTGGACGCTCAGGAAGTAACTCTGTGGGCTCAGAAGGACATAGGCTTTAGCCCAGATCAGGTGCTAGCAGTGGGGCTTGGGACAAGCTCTGTAACTTTTGAGTCTGGCTTTTGCTCATCTGTGTGGCGGATGGCCACTGTCTCCCTGTGTTGTGAGGTGACCAAAGCTTGCAACCCTTTAAGGGTTAATTTGTTTCCCTTCCTCTTTCTGAGGACTGGGTCTCAAGGGAGGTGGGAACACAAGGTAACTCGGCAGAAGACAGAGTCTCTGGCATCATGATAAACAGCTGGTGCTCTAACAGTACGTCATGCACGGTGCTCAGCACTTCCAGCCTTCTTTCTGTCTGACCACTGTTTCTAGTGCCAGCAACCCCAGGCGGTGAGTCCACCAGAAAGGCAAGCAGAGTCACTGCCGCCTCTGGACCAGAAGGGAGGCAAAACAGACAGTCTCCCTTGGACATGCTCACTCTTGCCATAATGAGGAGTGCCAAGTGCATCTTGGTTGGGGGGAGTCACGAAGGATTTCCCGGAGGGGCTAACACCAGAGAGATGTCCTGTAGCAGAAGGGTGCCTCGTGCTAACCAAGTGAACCATCAGTGCAAGGTCCAAGGGGAACAGTGGGTGACTTACCCAGTCAGTACCTGTGGCCAGGAGTGAGCAGGAAGGCATGGAAGAAATTAGTGTAGAGGCAGAGCTAGGGACAGGTGAGTGTCCGAGCTGTTAGATGGGGCTTTGGGACCTTGAGGAGAACCCTGTCAATGTGGAGGCTGACCAAATGGAGTAGACAGAGAGGCAAGGAGCTCCCACCCTGTCTGGGAAACCCACAGAGGAGCCCCACTGCAGAGACCCAGATAGACTGAGGCTCAGAAGGCAAAGCCTGAGGTTTGGGGAGGTGCTCCAAGGGCACACTTTCTGCTCAGGAGTTCACAGCCAAGTGTCAGAGCAGCACAGATCAGGGTACCAGAGCCTGTCAGGGGGAGCACACTGCATGACCCCCCTACATGCTAACAATGAAAGACACTTCAAAGGCTGTTCTCCTCTGACCAGGAGAGTGAGTCAGGGATCCAGAGTAGTCATTTACCTAGAGTTTTTGCCCTGCTAATTCCTGCGTGAGCCTGACTGACTCCAGGAAGTGTGGCTCTTTTAAATCTGTGCACGAGGTGCCCTTAATTACAAGCCCAGGAAGTGTAACCGCCTTCATCATTACTCAGTCTCCCAAGCTCTTGTACGTTGCTAAAAACCTCTATTTCCCCAAAACCTCGACACAACAGGCCACTGTATGCTTTGCAATCTTTTCTTCACCTTCCCCATTTTCAGTATTGCTATCAGAATTTCATTAGAGGACTGGAGGGATGGCTCAGCAGTTAACAGCATTTGCTGTTCTTCCAGAGGACCCAAGTTAGGGTCCCTGCATCCCTGCCAAATGGCTCACAACCACCTGTAACTCCAGCTCCAGAGATCTGATGCCCTCTTCTGGCCTCTTTAGGCACCCACACTTAAATGTCGTATACACACACACACACAAAACAAACAAACAAAAACTTTAAAACAATAAATTTAAGAAATAATTTCAGCCCTGAATTCTCAGGCTTAGATTTTTTTTTTTTTTTCCCCTGAGACAGGGTTTTTCTGTATCCTTGACTGTCCTGGACTCACTCTGTAGACTAGGCTGGCCTCAAACTCAAAGGGATTCACTTGTCTCTGCCTCCTGAGTGTTGGGATTAAAGGCCTGTGCCACCACCTGCAGATTCTTTCTATTCAAAAAGTCACAATGGTTTCCTGAATAGGTCCTTTAATTGGAAGGCTGAATCTATGTACTTGAGTCCAGAACTGAATGCAGGGAGCTGGACAGCAATTCCCTGCCTCCAGGAAATGCCTCATGACTCATGACAGTAATCAGTTGCTGCCCTGGACGAATCAGCAAGTACAAGTTGATTTGCTTATCAGTGACCTTGGGTTGGTCCCTCAGTCAGCCTCATCTGTCAGGGAGCCCTGTGGTGTTGGCCCTGTGGTATTCTACCCTCTGTGTGGAAGAGTTGGAATAAGTCCCCTTATATTATTCCAAAAGCATGTTGCACCTCACCAAAGCTGCTGAGTCCAGCATTGTTTTAAAATAAATATTTAGTCTTACCACCCTCCACACTCCACCTCAGCCGCTAGTGTTTTATTATCTGCCATCTTCCTCGGAGACCAAGCTGTGTTTGTTTTCCTAGGACAAGCCACTCGGAGCTGCCCAGGCTCGTGTTTTCATAGCTCTCCATTTGTTTTCCCTGGGAATGTGAGAATGGCGCTTGGCGGGAAGGCTGTTGTGTGTGTTGTGCAGCCCAGCGTGGCCCGGCCTCCTCTGTGTTTTCATAGCTGTGCTCAGGACATAAAAGCAGCCCTTTCACTTGCCAGCATAACTAGATCCCTGACCTTTCAGAGCTAAGCAGTTGGTTTCTGAGCTTGCAAACACACTTTCACAGTTTGAGTAAGTAGCAGTGTTTGAGGGGGGTCACAGAACTGAAAATCGATCACACTGGGATGGGGGGGGGTGAGGGCCGGATGTGGAATGAAAATGAATGCAAGCCATCCTGCTTCATTCCTTCCTCTGCTGGGTGACGGCAGCACACTATGTCCTGACCCGTTTGCTACACCCACTGTGTCATCTTGAGCTGACTGGCTTTAGTGATGGTATGGTATGGTGATATATGTCTATAATCCCTCTACTAGGGAAACTGAGGCAGAAAGATTGCCACCAGCTCATGACCAGCCTGTGCTACATAGTGACTGCCAGGCCAGCCTGAGGAACAATGTGAGACCCTGACTCGGATGAATGAATGCATGAATGAATATTAATTTTTTCCCCTGTGTTCAAGGTAAACTAAAGTACAGAGGTATTTTTCCATTCAGATGCATAGAGTTTAATCAAGCAGAAACCACCCATGTAAGTTACTGTGACGGTGGCTCTGCTCCATGACAGCAGATGGTCCTAGCATCCTCAGCTTCTGTCTTAGCCCCAGCCAGCCTATCTTGATCAAGTCTAGTGAACTAAGGCTGAACCACTCTGCGGTTCCCTCCTGAGGTTGAACTCCAGATCCACACCACAGCCCTGCCCACTTGCTGTCCCGCACTTGTCCTTAACTGGGGCCACTGATCACCTCTTCCTCTGAGTTTCCACAGTGTAGTTACATCTCACTTCTTTCCGGATTCATCTCCAGCCCCTCTGCTGGTCCTTTGCATCCTGTCTCTACAGAGCAGTGAACCTAGGTCACTAGAAGAGTAGCAAGGGCCCTTGACTGCAGAGCCATCTTTCCAGCCCCTTAGTGTTCATGGGGTCTTCAGATTTCCCATTCAGCCAGCAGTTGAATGTATCAATAAAGACACATCATGTGTGCATTATTCTCCCGTACAAACAGGCTTAGGGTTGGCACACTTACGTCTCAACCTTGACCCTAGAACTCCCAAGAAACACCACATCTCTTAATTCTAAAATCTATGTTGTTTTGTGCATCTATCTATCTACCTATGTCTCTATTTTGTTTTTTTTTTGTTGTTGTTTTGTTTTGTTTTGTTTTTTGAGGTATGGCTACTTTGCATAGTCCTGGTTGGCCTAGAACTCACTATGTAGACCAGTTGGCCTTGAACTCACAGAGCTCTGCCTGCCTCTGCCTTCCAAGTGCTAGGATTAAAAACTATGCCCAGCTATTGTTTTGTTTTCAAAACAGATTCATTTTATGTTTTATTTATATGGATGTGTGTTTGCTCCAGTGTATTCAGATGCCCACTGAGGCAAGGAAAGGGCATTAGAACTATTGGAACTGGAATTACAGGTGGTCGTGAGCCACCTGACATAGGTGCTGAGAATAGCCCTCTGCTCCTGTAAAGGACCTGAGTTCAGTTCCCAGAACCAACATGGTGACTTACAAACACCTGTAACTTGAGCTCCAGGGGGATCTGACAATCTCAGACAATAATACACTTATATACATGCAGACAAAATACTCATACATATACAATAAAAATAAATAAATAAATCTTTAAAAGGAAAACCTGAACCAATAGCATAGGACAGAAAGGTGGCTCAGAGGGTGCAGGGAGGCAGGCAGGCAGGCGTGCTTTGTCTGATGACCTGAGTCTGATCTCGAAACCCACAGGGTGGAAGGAGAGCTCTTTACAGCTGTGTTATCCACACAGCCCAACAAACATACTTTTATATTGTTACATTGTAGCATCTGAAGATTGGTTGCTTGTTCTAATTATAGCTGGCCGCTTTTGAAACTTTCTGAGCCCTGTGTAAGATGTCGCATCTGCTGTCTTAGTTTATCAAAGTGTGCAGGAGCCTGGGGGAAAGTGTCTCCCTGGGGGATCTGGGATAGGCTTCTTCATTGAGGGAACAGATGGGCCTTTCAGTGGCTTTTTATTAATGAGGATTATAACGAGGAAAATAAACCAGCTACTTTGTCCGTTCATTCTCCAAGGCTACTTCCCATAAGCCTGTGCTATGGGCTAGGTGATTGGTGAACAACAAATTTACTGCAGTGTGCTGTGGAATCTGCCAGAAACTGGCAGTCACAGACCCCATGTTTTTCCAAGGACATGTGTGTTAAGTACAGTGTGTGTTAAGTATAGTGGGCTTGTGAGTATAAGAGAACAGATCCAGAATGGTAGCATCCCCAGTCCCAGAGACATAAACATTAGCTAGACAAGGAATTGGTAGGGGAAAGGTGCCAGGCAGCGGAGAGAGGGGCTTGAGGAAGAAGTATTTGAGCAAGGGCAAGGCTTGAGTAAATGATCCCAGAGAAGTAAGAGGAGGCTGAACTTGTACAGGCCACATAAAGAGTCTTTAATATTAAAGTTCCTATTTTGAGAACCTAGTCCCCCTCAGGTACTCTGGCCTTACAAGATGACATCACTGAGGCTTCATCTTTCCCTCCAGGCTCACCTTGTGGCAGCCTTTGAGCAGAGTCTCGGAAACATGACCATCAGGCTTCAGAGTTTAACTATGACTGCAGAGCAGAAGGTAAGTAAGGCTGAGGGATGTAGGGCTGGGGATGCCATTTTCTCTCTCTTTCATTTTGGATAAAGATGCAAATTTTAACATGACTTGGACTAGTTTGGGACGTTCAAAACTAGGGTTTGAATGTCAAGAATAGACCTATTGGATAAAATATGGCCTAGATGAGCCAAGTGTGGGACCTGCCATCTCCTGTGGATCTAGTTGTCTTGGCCACTCCCTTTATGACCTGCCTGATGTCCTTACACTGAGTTTAGATCTAGTCCACGAATGAGGCAGATCTGTGACACTCCTCCGCCGCTGCCTTCCTCTGTCTGGGCCAAAGTTGTTCTTTATGGAGCTGGTCTAGGACGTACCTGTTATGTCTTTCTCACCTTCAGGATTCAGAACTGAATGAGTTAAGAAAAACCATTGAGCTGCTAAAGAAACAGAATGCAGCTGCCCAGGCTGCCATTAACGGAGTAATCAACACGCCAGAGCTCAACTGCAAAGGTAACGGGAGACAGACTGCCTGCTGCCCCTCAGCCTCTCTGACAGTGCAGGGTGCAGCCCCCTGCTCGGGGGCGAGAGGCTCAGGCTGCACATGCAAGGGGTAGGTCCCAGAAGGCAGGCCCCTTTCATCTGCCTGCTTCTGACCACTGTAGAGGTGGCTAGTGCAGTACATCCTCTCAGCTGTAAATCTTTTTTTTTTATATCTTTTTTTTTCTTTTTTTAATAATTTATTTTTATTTTATGTGCATTGGTGTTTTGTCTACATATATGTCTACATCTTTTTTTTTTTTCCGTTGTAAATCTTAAAGGCAGAAGAAATAGCTTCCTTATGGAAAAGCATCATCGTGTTTTATGGCTTCTCTCATGCTTCCATGATCATTTATGTACATATGGGAGAGGAAGTGGAATGGCTTCATCTTTTAATTGCCCTAGGAAAGTGTTAGGCTTTGTGTGTCTTTAGTTAGCGGACATGCAGGTGATTTCCATCTAGCAACACCCGTTTGAATGGTACCTATGCTTGGTGCAGTATGGGTACCTAGTGCTTAGAGAAGGCATTCCCTGTGTTTTCAACACCATGCCATGAGCTCTACTGCAAAACTTACTCTTTCTCTTCACAGTTATATTATGAGGACCCTACTGGCCCTTTGTTTACTGTGGTGATGATTCACAAGTTCACAAGGGCTTCAAGGGTGATGGTGGCTTTCCAAGGTCAAAGGGTGGTTAGGAAAAGAAGTGGGCCTGGACCTTCAGGCCTTCTGGCTCCACAGCCAGCTCTCTTCAGGATTAGAGACACTTCTGGCCATAGAAGGAAAGTAGCTGTGACCATGATTCTGGTCTCTTGTTATTTCTGCCATGTGTATTCTTTTGGATATTGGGCCTCCAAAACAGAAGTGAAGTTGGAAGAGTTAGAAAGAGTTAGTTAGCCATACAGAGTGGATGGAAAAGAGCTCTGGAGGCAGGGCGAAGAGAAGACATCATGGAGGGCCTGAGATGGCATGGGCTTGGTGCTTCCAAATGACCAAAAGAAGACAGGTAGGGCGGAATGCGCTGTGCAGTTTAGAGGAGACCACTGAAGCCCTGTGCCTGAGGCCTGGGTGCCACCGCTAATGAGGCTAAAGAGAAATAAGTGAAGGATCCCACAGGGGAATACCGTTGTGTTTAGAAGCATATCTCTCCTTCTGTCAAATCTTGGAGAGCTGGTGTTGGGATATTTTTCCTCAGGCTTTCTGTCATTCGTTTTGTGAAGTGCAGGGTGATAAACCCCGTGTGAAGGAGGGAGGGCATGGCCATAACCCATCAAGGCTCTAAGAGCAGCAGCTGGGCTGGGGGTGATACCTCAGTGCTCTGGAGTCAGAGCAGGTCATTCTTGGGCACATGAGATTGGATTCTAAGGCTCACGGGCCACATGCCTTGCCTTGCTCTCCAGGAAATGGCAGCACCCAGGCTGCAGACCTACGCATCCGCAGGCAGCACTCCTCTGACAGTGTCTCCAGTATCAACAGCGCCACCAGCCACTCCAGTGTGGGCAGCAACATAGAGAGCGACTCAAAGAAAAAGAAGAGGAAAAACTGGGTGAGTGTACACCCCTAGACTCTTGCAGGGCCTGGATCACACTCCCTCCCGGAATAGGTGCTCCCAGAAAAAAACCCAGGCTGACTCCTAACCTCAGAACCACAGAACCTTGGAGAGTAGACCCAAGGAAGTGCTTTGGGGTAAGCTTTTCACCAAAACGGATGCTGTGCTCAGCAAAACAGTGGCATTGATCAAGTCCTGCCTATGGTTTTTCTCTTCAGGAGACTGTGAGATGTGCCTGTCTTTCTTTCATTTCATGTATATGTCATTTCTTTCTCATCTCAGCGTTGGCCACAGACTCTAGAGCTTAGTGGGTCTTTTTTCCATATTTACTATTTTGTCGTTGGTCTGGGGATGAAACTCAGGGGCTCATGCCTGCTATGCAAATGCTCCGCTGCTGAGCTATACCCCCTCCTGCAGCCTTTAGTAAAACTACTCAGTTTCTTCTTAGTTCCAAAGTAGTTTTTTGAGCATTATCAATAGTTATCTCATCTTTAACCATAATGTTAATCCCAAGCACTTCTGCCTAGTTTCACGACTACTGTCACAAGGCTGTGAGGGAGGTACGATACTTAGGAAGAACACCCTGGGTAGATGTGAAGTGGCCAGGCTCACAGAGCCTCATTGTTGGCACTGATACATCCTGTTTCATGGTAGCATCATGTCCCTCATGCCATCCATGTTTTGCTCATCTTGTATCATCTTGGATGGGTGGCGAGGTCTAGTTAGCAACAGAGGAGTTAGGGTTTATGGTGCTGGTCACTGGTAACTCACCTTAGAGGGGAGCTGCCGGGCCATCTTTGTGTGATCCTCTTATTATTCTGGTTAGGTTTTTTCTTTAGGTTACCAATAGGTGGTTTTTTGTTTGTTTGATTGTTTGTTTGTTTCTGCGACTTGTTTGTTGTAAGTAGAGAAGATTAGCTCATGCCACCATCTCTAATATGCAGTTGATAAATGTAGTCTGAGCAGATTCTCAAAACAATGTTGAGGGAATTATCTGTGAAAAGCACAGAGCCAGTGAGCTGGCTTGTTAGGTTAAGACACTTGCCATGCAAACTAGACAGCACGAGTTTGGACCCACATAAACAAAAGAAAAAGCATACTCCATAAAGTTGTCCTCTGCCATCTGCCCGTGCATGGTGTCACACTTCTGCTGCCCTCCTCGTGCACAGTAATTACAGTAAAAACTGAAGGAAAGAAAAATAAAATTCTTGGCTTTTTTTTTTCTAGCCAAGAATTGAAACGTCTTTATGTTGCTTTTAGACAGTTCTCATTTATTCATGAAGCTAGGAAGGACAGATAATAGACAGTTTACCGCAAAGCTTAATTCTGTCTAAACTTTGTAACTCTCTTTCACCTGGCACTTTACTAGAGGCTTAACTCTCTGGCTTGTGTGGCAGAGCCTGGTTCTGTGACATCTGTCTGCAAACAGCAGCATCAGTAGACAGCAAGAGGGC
This sequence comes from Psammomys obesus, assembly GCF_907164565.1. NCBI lineage: Eukaryota > Metazoa > Chordata > Mammalia > Rodentia > Muridae > Psammomys > Psammomys obesus. Next base: position 1,121,990 of record NW_026590681.1, read on the forward strand.
AAGGGGCTAGGTTTGCCCGCAGGCTGGACAAGTAGCTTGTGAGGCATAAAACACAAGAAGAAGTTGGGAGAAGTCCTGTGACTCACAAGCAAGGAAATCCCTAGGATATATTTTCAGAAGAAGAAAAAAAAGTCCCCAGGAAAAGGAAATGACTCCTAAAATACCTACTTTGGACACAAAATATGATTATTGTTGTTTGGATCATACAAAAATACATGATGGTTATAACGGCCGTTTGAGAATTTTGTTTAATTCTCATGTTCTCTTCAGAATTTCCATGTTTGCCTCGGGAGCTGGGGAATGGCCTTAGCCCTTTTCTATTTTGTTTTGTTTTTCCTAAGGTGGTTAATGCGTTTCATAGACAGCTATGTGATACCTGAGTAACAAGTGAGATGGCTAGGTTCTGTGCTTGTTGGATTATGTTCCTCGTGGCAGCAGAGCAGGAACCCCTAAGTGTATGCAGCAGAGAGCTTCACAGAGTGAAGGGGCAGTGCGGATAGCAGTTCTCCATTGCTTAGGCAATAAGGTCTGCCTTCCCATTACTGCTCAGACTTAAGAGATGGTTGAAATGAGTCAAGGAAATGACCAGATACACAGGAAAGGGAGAAAGCTGTTGCATGTGGAGAGAAGCTGGAAGACTTCTGGTTGTAGGGAACCCTTTCCTTCCATGATGGAAGAAGATGTTCTTGACCCCAACCAATGCTGTTCTAGTACCCCAATCCCATCAGAAGCCTCTGCGTGGTGCTTATTATAAGTTGTGTTACATCTGAGAAGTCCTAAGCTTTCCCTGTCACTGGCTTTCTCTGTTAAAAATTGTCTTTTTTCCTTCCCCTTCCCTGTTTTCGCTTGCATTTTCTCTGGCAGGTCAATGAGGTAAGCGAGACCAAGTTTAATATCAGATACCAAGCTAACCCATCCATTGACATGACTAACCTCATCCGCATCTGTCCCCACATTCAAGCATCCTGCTTTGTTGCTGTGTAACCTCATCTTCCCACACACACCCGCTGAGCCAGGCTCTGTCTTGCTGTTGGCATCTATTCTGGAATGAAGAGCAGGCATGGAATGCCCCCACAGGCCCATCCTGAGTTGTCAATGCCGGATAACTTCCCTTCCCCGAATGCACTGATCCCACAGAGCTTCTGGGTGCCTTTGCTGTTAACGGGGGAAATGTGGTCGAGTTAATTGCTCTTTCGCAAGCATGCCTCTACTCGGGCCTCACTTCTCCCAGGCTGACCATCTTGTGTATTCAGTTGCGCAGCTCCTTCAAGCAAGCCTTCGGGAAGAAGAAATCCCCTAAGTCAGCGTCCTCACACTCAGACATCGAGGAGATGACAGATTCTTCATTGCCTTCCTCACCAAAATTGCCACACAACGGATCCACAGGCTCTACCCCGCTGCTGAGGAACGCCCACTCCAGCTCTCTGTGAGTCTCTCTAACAGACAAGAACTTTGGCTCCCAAGAGCTCTCTCTATCTGGTGACCCCTGTTGTGCAGGATGACCCTGCTCCCCAGGCTTTGCTTTAATAGGCTTTGCATGTCCGTTTAATGTGTTCAGACTGGGGAGGCTGTGAGAGATGGAAACCTGAGATCTCATCAGGGTGGGCCGTTGTTCAGAATTATCAGCTGCCCGTCAGCAAGCTGTTTAACTTTTCTTTGTACATCATCTGGGATACTGGCTATTGTTGCCTTATTCCATACTGAGGGTCGAACGAGAGAAACCACTGCAACAGAGCCTCCACATTTTGATATGAAGGGAGATGGTTGTGTGAACATTGGAAGTTTTATCAAAATTCTGGCTCCTGTGGGGTAAGGTACTTAGATTGCACACTTCTTCTTTGACTAAAATCTGGTGTTGGTTGTATTTCCTGAGGGTAGAACTCAAAAAGTGAAAGGATTTTTGGATCCATCCCAACAGCCACCCCTTGGAGAGTTCAAGACAGGTGACACTTAGCGTCTCTCTCTTTGGAGGCACAGCTGGTTTGCTGAGACATGGGGGTGCTATTAGTTACATAGAGAGTCACCATCCTCCCTGGTGATTGTCACTTCGTGCCATCCTTTCATCCCTCCAGTTGAGTGTAGGGAGGGAACCCTGTGTCTTACCTAATAACACAAGGCTTATAGAGCCTAGAGCAGAGGTAGCTCAGGTGACCAGTGGGAACATGAATATCAGCTCAGAGCTTGACACAGTTGGCTTCCTGTAGAGAGCCTCTCCCATGGGCATTTACAGTAGGCCTGTGGTCACCAGTGAAGAGCCTGATAAAAGCAATGGCCGAAGACAGTTGATATCAGCAAGAAGAGACTGTGTAAGAGAGGACCCAAGGTCATGGCCAGAACAGCCACTGAGAGATCGGAGAGAAGATGAGATTTGCATACCTCGGTTTCTCTGTTGGTTACAGTGGAGGTCTGTGTATCTCCTCCATAGGCTTCTTGAAGGAGACAATTAGACCCTGTGCATTGAAGGGCCTCTGTCTTCCATCTTTAATTCTCTGGAGGCCACATCTGATCTTAAATCTGTTTAATCTGGCATCCTCCCAAGGGCTGTGGCTTGTGAAGTATCCCTGGCTCTGCTCAGGTACTTAGCACTGGCTACAGGAAATGCAGATAGGAGGGCACATGGACTGTGTGGAAGACAGGATGTAGAAGACAGCACCATAAATTAATCTGCACCTTTGAATACCCCTTAGTGAAACAAAGGGTCTCCATGGTGGTCTCTTTCTCCTTTTTTGGGAGGAGCCCAGTGGAAAGGCTCTGGGTTAGGAAAGAAGCAGAAAAGCTGACTTGCTGACCCTGCTGGCCCGCCGGCCCGCTGTGTTCCTTACCATCCTGTACTCTCTTGAACAGAAGAGCAGGTGAGCATGAGAGTGTGAGCCCCTCTCACATGGACATGGACCTTCCAGAGACAGGGCAGGTCTATACCATCCATCCCAGAGCATCTTGACTCAGCACTTGCCTGACGAGAGAGAAGGAACCCACTGCCATCTCTCTCTCTTTTTTAATTAATTAATTCAATTCATATCTTGGTCATAGGCCCCTCCCTCCTCTTCTCCCAGTTCCACTTTCCCTTCCATGTCCCCTCTCCCCTATTCCTCAAAATAGGAGAGCCCCACTATCCAGACATCCCAGCTCATTTCTTCACAATGAGGACTGCTACTGTCTGCTTTTAATTCATGGAAATTAATTATGTGTATAGTGATCTCTAAGAACAGTCCTTTGAGTCCGACATTCCTTAGAAACTAAGGCCTCATTTACCTGATACCCTTCACAGAGGACCATGGTCTGTGACATATATCCCCACATGAAACAATACAGTTTATTCACTCCCAAGCCTCCACCCCCACCCCTACACATACACCAGGAGCCATTCCTGGTTCTGTTACAACAATGTCCCAGATTTTTCTAATCCCTTCTTGGCTTGATCCTATCTACTGTGGGATGAGCGGACACTAAGTAGAGAATTCTGAAATCAGAGAAGCCCAGGAGATGCAGGCAGTGTGTCCCCAGGGTTAATTCTAAGAATGACTGTGGGATGCAGCCACTTTACATGGGGTGGTCAGGGGAGGCATCTCACCAGCGAGCTTTGTAACAGAAGGAGTGCTGCTTAGTTCTGGTCAGAAACACGAGCTGCTGTAACAAACCGGGTTTTGAAGCTCAGTAGCTTCTCTTAGCTCTTTCTTCCTGGTTCACCCTAGACCCGATGAGAACATCCTCTCAGCAGCTGGCCTGAGCAAGAACCTCTGCTCAGTAGTGCTGTGTCCAGCCTGGCCAGGAGACAGGCATGTGTGGGTCTTGTGGCCTGAGCCTGCAGGAGACAACTGTCCACTCCTACCAAAGTCCACTGTCTGGAACCCAAGGCTGTCACACCTTTCTAGGTAACAGGCAAAGAAGGAAATAGGTTTTGGTGATCACAGATCAACCTCATACTGAGCAAGGCTGCCTTCCCAAGAAATCAACAGTGCAGGAGTCCAATATGGAAATGGACTGTTAGTTCTGCATGTGAGGAGGGGTAGTCTGCTTGCCTTAGGATGGTCAAGGGACAACACAGAGGGCTAAGGCTGGAGAGACGGTGGGCTGTAGCATGTAGAGCTCTGAAAGCAGTGTCAGCACGTCTGATTTCTTGTGTGATGGCAAGGTGCAGAGGAATTTTAAGCAGAAAGAGGAGATAAACTGAATGGGATTTCTATGGAAAGCAATGTGGGACATCAGAAGAAAAGGAAGCTCACAGAGGGAGCAGCATTTCCTGTGCTTCACCTGCTCTGTCCTCTGAACCCTTCAGTCACACTCTCTCCTCAAGGCCTTTGCTGCAGCTGTGGCCCCTGCCCAACGGGCTCTTCTGGGTATTTGCGCCTCAGGTTTCTGACCAGGGTGACCTTATCCATAAGGCCTGGCTATCTCCACTGTGTAGAGTAACACCCACCACCAGCCACCCCTCCCTCTGCTTTGTTGTTTACCACTGTGCATGTCCGCCCAACATAGTGATTTTCCTCAGGTTTAGTTCTTGTCCTTCAACCTACCCCAGCCCTGTGGTGGTGGGTTCTCTTGGTTTAGAGGCACTCGGGTGTTTGTTGCCATGGCTAAGTGGCTGATGAGAGACCCAGTGGGGTGGGCAGTGTAGTTATTCTTCTTACTGCTGTGTCTGGATACCTGACAAGAAGCAGTAGCAGAGGAAGCGTTTCCTTTGGTTTGTAGCTTTAAAAGGTTCATCCCAGTGTCGAATGTGTGACAGCTGGAGCGTGAAATGGCCGGTCACACTGTAGCCCCAGTGAGGAAGCAAAGAGTGGACAGGCTGTACGGGCTGAGCTATAAAGCTTCAAGGCCCACTGCCAGTGACCTACATCCTCCGGTGAGGCTCTAACTCCTAAAGGTTTCACAACCTTCCCAGACAGCAACTCCAGGTGGAAACCACCTGGGTCAAGCACAGAGCCTGTCGGGTAAATTGCACATTCAAACCACAGCTGGTGTCAATCTGAGCCTCCACTCGAGTCAAGTGATGTGTGAGACACCCAGGAGATGTTCAGGCTAGTGTCAGCCAGTCTGGAGCTCCTATGGGTGTACGCCTGGGAAAAATGGAAGCTCTCAGTTCAGTGGAGAGCAGAGGGCCAGGACTAGCTTTGATGTGCTGACGTTCAAAGTTCAACAAAAAAAGAGTGTCTAGTTGCATGGGAGGAAACCCAGGAACGGAGGGAAGAACTACATAAGAGAGGGAATAGAAACCCAGCCACATGCCACTGGGTGGCCCATCAGAGAGGCAGCGAAGCTACTGCATCTATCAAGAGAGGAGCAAGACAATGCCTTCCAAACCACTGTCCCCACAGGGATGGGGCAGGGCCAGCTCCTGGCTCCCCAGCCCTTTTCTTACATTCCACAACCTCCGTGGACATTGGAGATATTTGTTTTGGGTATAGTTTTCCAAAGGGTGCACTGAGGGCAAATACTTATTCCCAACCTTGAAAGGTTTGTAAAAATGTGCAGATGTTGATTTGAGAAGGGAGTTCAAAGATGAAGCCAAAGGCAGAGGGGTGCGGCTTGGAGAAATCCCTCTTCTGTGGGTGAAGGGAATGGCCGCTGTGGGGAGGCCACATTTCCCACACTCCAGGCATTTAAAATTGGGTATGCCATCATTCCACTTCTGGAAAGACAGAGGGAGATGATAGAATAATGTGCTAGGGACTGGGAAAAACAAAACATCAGGTCACTTTAGTTCGTGGTCTCTGAAGTAGAAAAGCCTTCTTTGGTTGCCTTCTGGGTATAATACAGAAGCCTAGAATTAAGCAACCCACTTCCTCCATATTTCATCCCAAATTTTCATGCTTAAATAGTGTGACCTTGGGTACAGTGGTGGCTCTGTGCCTCATTCTCCCCACTTTAAAATTGGAATCATGGCAGTATATAAGGTAACTAAATAATGTGCTTCAGGTACCTCCAGAAAACACTGCTGCACACCTGCTGTGGGTGGGTAAGGGTGACTAAACACTTCAGTGTTAGGGCAGTCTAGGAGCTGGAGACCAGCAGAACAAGTCTTGTCAGGGAAGGCACCAGCCATGAACTGGTGATCCCCTGCCTCGGCTACCTAGGATTCCAGGCATGCACCTCCTGCCCAGCTTGCCAGTTAGAAACTTTTAAAAAGTACAAAGTGGCTTTGTCACTTAAAAAGAATTCACATCAGGTCAGTTAAACGGTCTGTGAGTGCTCGACTTTCCGTCAAGCCTCTGCATCTCTCTGAACAGTTCTCTGAACATCTGCTGGCAGCTGAGGTTGGGCCCTTAACCCATTACGCGTGTGTAGGTTTTGTGTGGCCTCTGAGTCAGCACCTGAGTTTTAAGGATTGCTGCTGTGGCCACCACTCCCCAGGCAGCTACCAGCTCTGGCTCTGAAACTTGGGAGCTTAGGGATGGTTTTGGAGTTTTGGTTTTTCTGAGGTGTTTTTTTGTTTGGTTAGTTGGTTGGTTTGGTTTGGAATTTTTTCCTCTTCCATCTTTAATCCAAATCATGCCAATATCCTTTAGAAATCACAGAACTATATTTTATTAGAAATGTCTCTCCCAATGGCTAGAGCTTACCATGGCTTTTAAGGTCTTTCACCTCATACTGACTCAACTACAAAACCCCTGTAACTCAGCAAGGAGCCCTGCCTTGCTCTTGAATAGCCAGAGTTTGCTATGATGAGAGACAGCTGGCCACACTGTCATGGCCCGAAAATGCAGCTTTGGCTGCGTGTCATCTCATTCTCTTGGATCTTGTGCTCCAAATCTGATGTCTTCTTACGGTAAGGATGAATGTAAGAAGCAGGCAGGGCATGAGGGACTAACAACAGGTCTTTCTAGAGACGTCAAAGAGTTTTCATAATCAAATGAAAAAGCAGATCAACACTGTCTACTCATCCTCTCTCTCTCTGTCTTTCACACACACACACACACACACGCACACAGACATTTGACCAAAGGGGAAACCTTGTTTCTGATCTTGATCCCTCCCTTCTAAGAGGCATGAGACTGGCTTATCTGCCCTGGGAAGTTCTCAAACCAAAAGGGTTACTGCTCCCGTCTACCAGTTCTCACTCACCCACTGTTAGTGCTTTGCTGGGAAAAGATACAGCAGAGCCCTTCTGCTGACCGCTGCTCTACCTAGGCAGAGTAACAGAATCTGTCTTCTGGATGCTTTGGCTGTGGTCCTCGTGACAAAGCAGGAATGGCTGGAGGAGAGGCTAGTTATTTATGATAGTGCTGAACACTGAGTGATGGTTGACCTCAGATGGACCACAGAGTGGACCACTCTGAAGGGACTAAATGAAAGAACTCAGAGCTATGTTTGCCAGCAACATCCTCTTTCCCTAGAATTTCTGAGTGCATGGACAGTGAGGCGGAGACAGTCATGCAGCTACGAAATGAGCTGCGAGACAAGGAGATGAAGCTGACAGACATCCGCCTGGAAGCACTCAGCTCTGCCCACCAGCTGGACCAGCTCCGAGAGGCCATGAACAGGATGCAAGTGAGTGATGATGAAGAGAGCTCCAGGAAGCTGCAGAGCAGCAGCCCGGGGGGAGGGGGGCTGCCCATCGCTGATCCCCACACGGCCCTGGCCTTTCTCTTCAGAGTCTTTTTACGTTAGACCTTGTGTGACTCCACACTGCCTCTTCCTTCTACCTGCCCTCTTCACTGAACCTATTCTGCCTTCCCTAGCTCCACTTTTCCACTGCTCACGTAGAGCTGTGGTGGCTGGTTTTGTGTCCCAACAGTCTGTTTCATGATATTCCTTCTCCTGAGTATCCTCTGTGTATCCAAACTGGACCCATCCTCCTCAGCTCAGCATGGACCTCATCCCAAACCTTTCCATGTTCTCCAGCTGGGAGAGTCAGTGGCTTCCTTTGAAGGTGGCTACAGAATGGTTCTTTCAATTCCCCCCCTTCTGTGGAGTGAAGACATTCTAGTCTTGTGAGCTGCATTTTGCATCATGGCTTTTCATGCATTAGGCTCTTTGTAAACAACTGTAGAGTGAAAGACACCTATGGAATGTACTAAATGAGACCTCCCTGGAGAGCAGCATCCCAAAGAGCATTCCCTGGAACACCCATTTCCGAGAGGCTCCTGGAAGTGGGAAACACCATAATTAGTGTGCTCAGGAAATACATTGTGCTTCTCAGAGTCACGAAGCAAAAGCTGGAAATCCTGGAGCTGAGAAATCTGTCACACCTCGAGTTACCAAACCTTCTTGGTTGCAAGACCTTTTTACACTGGCCACTCAGCAGAAGACCCTGGGAAAGGCAATTTCTAAATACCTGCTAAAGAACAGTTCTCTGTGAGGAGGAGACCAGCCCTGCCAGCTTCCTGAATGGCAGGGAAGGGTATTCCTGACTTTGGTTGGTCTAGCTACCCAGTTCCTGCAGGGAACTTCCAGATTCTTCCCCCAGAAAAGACACGTTCCATTCATTACATCCATCTATCAAGTCAGTTTCTTCCTTTACTTTTTGCAGAGTGAAATTGAGAAGCTGAAAGCGGAGAATGACCGACTGAAGTCTGAATCTCAAGGCAGTGGCTGCAGCCGGGCCCCTTCCCAGGTGTCCATCTCTGCTTCCCCAAGGCAGTCTTTAGGTCTCTCACAGCACAGCCTGAACCTCACAGAGTCCACCAGTCTAGGTGAGTGGCTAACAGGCTGGGGGCCAGTCAAGACTACCAGTCTGGGTAAGTGGCTCATGGGACCGGGAACAGGACATGTACACCAGCCTGACTGAGTGCTCACAGGCTGGGGACAAGCTGAGTCTAAAGTCTGGGTGAGTGGATTGTGAGTCTCCGGGAAGTCCTAGTCCACCAGCCTGGGCGAGTGACTCATGGGACCAGGCAAATGGAGGCCTGCAACCGGCACTCCAGTCTCCAGGAAGAGCAGGTCCACAGAGGTAGCAGGCGTGTATGCACTTGGGGTGTGTGTGTCTGGGTGTGCATCTGCTACCAACATGAGCCCAGCTATTAGAGTATTCCATGCTTTGCTCCAGCACTCCGAATTTTTCAGGCCATGAGCTTGGGTTTCTCCTCGCCCACCATGCTGAGTTCTGCTCAATCCATGTTAAGAAGTTAATCTGCAGGCCCAGTGCTCCTGTACCCCTTGGTAGCAGGTCCTACAGAGACCTCGTCTCCTAGCCTTCAGCCTTCTGGCTGTTGGGGTAGACTCCAGGCTGACACATCATCCCAGAATGCACCTTGAGTTTTCTTTGTGAACATTTCAAGGCTGATGCTTTTATTTTTTACCCATGATGCTATTGTTGTTGTTGTTTGGTTGAGTCTCCCTCGCACTTCCATCCGGCAAGATGCATTGTCAGCCTGCTGGCTCCCTGGTCTTCCTGCCATTGGTTTCTGTGATTTCATTATCCATCCTTCCCTTTCCCGTCCCCACCCCACCTCCCCTGCACCCTGACACCTGGATCGTCCTGCTGCTAGGCCCACAGGCGGCAGAGGTGTCGGGAAGCAGCTTTGCTGTCCCCATGTGCCTAAGGCTGTTGATGTTTTCCATTCGCAGACATGTTGCTGGATGACACTGGTGAATGCTCGGCTCGGAAGGAAGGAGGCAGGCATGTTAAGATAGTTGTCAGCTTTCAGGAGGCAATGAAGTGGAAGGAGGTTAGTCGGATCCCTCACCCTGCTCACCTGTCCTTTCCCCAGGTAGAGATGGTCTAGCTTAGCAACTTAACCGGAAACCTAAGTCAATGGGAAGTACTAACACCTTTCTTGGTATCATAGTCTCCCTTACTCACAGGGGACACATTGTAAGATCCAGAGGGATGCTGAAATGGTAGAGTATACTGGACCCAATACGTTGTATTATATTATACATAACTATGCGTTATAGATAGAGTTTAATGTATAAGTTAGATACTGTAAGAGATTAATAAGGAAAGCTTGGGGATGTAACATAGGAGCCTAGTATTTGCTAGGATATACAAGGCCCTGAGTTCCGTGCCTAGCAACACAATAAAAAAAAAAAAAAATAGAATACTTCTGATAATGTTCTGAAAACACAAAGTGAGACCTCTGAGTGGTAATTCCTGCACCCTCAATCCTTGTCGGTCCCTCTTGTACCCACAGTCCCTAGCAGTTCTTATACTTGCTATTCTTGACCGTCCCTCCTGTACTCAGAATTTTTGGCAATCATACCCATGGTCCTCAGCAGTCCTTCCTATACCCACAATCCCTAGCAGTCCTTATAACCACAATCCTTGGCCGTCCCTCCTGTACCCATAATTCTCAACAGTCCTTATACCTACAGTCCTCCCCTGTGCCTTCCTGTTCTTTGAGGTAAATTGAGCAAGGAGCACCTCGTTTTCTTTGTTTAAAAAATCGATTAAGCTTGCTGAAAAGAGCTTCATGTACTTTCCATACTAGTACTCCCTGAAATGGCTTTTCTGGATTTACTGTTTTTATGAACCCTGTCCCAGGCAGCTATGCACATTTTATTGGTAAGGCAGAGGAGGAAGCTGACTGGACTTAGCTGGCTTGGGGCCCATTTCTGTCTCATCAGATGCTACAGACATAGCATTCACCAAGCTAGGAGACAGGAGGCCCTGGGCTGAGTGAGTCACAGGGGCCTCAGAGTGGGTTGAGTGGGGGCATCCTGAGTCACTGATGCTAGAAGCCGGTGCCTCTGGTATTATCCGGTTAACTGCCAGAGACTATCTGAAGTAGAGGTGGGGGGCTGCAAGGTGAGCTGTATTTTAGTGGGTAAGTCCTATTCGGTGGATGACCTTGGCCATGAAAGTGGGAAAAGGCAACAGGAGCCTCCACCTGAGTTTTCAAAGTTGTATTTCATAGTATTTCTAGCCAGCATGTTAACAGTTTCAGACAGCTGGGGAACCAACGTGCCCATCAGAACGAAGTGTAGCTGACTTACCAGGGGTTTTAGAGCTGTTTGGCTGGAAAGGAACCGGAAGAACCCAGCTAACAGAGGCCTGGCCTGTCAGGTTGAAAATCTTTCTCCCAGCGTTCTTACAGAGCAGGCAGGTGACCACCCGTACAGATGACTGATTGTCCTTCCCATTATCCTCAATGTCACTGCTGACATTCTTCCAGGATTGTAAGCCATTTCCCCTAATGCTGTTGTTCTGGGCCACGGGAGGTCACTGAGCACGGTGGTATGCCCACTGTGCAGCTAGGAAACCCAAGACTACAGGCACATGGTGGAATCAGGCCCTGTCACTGCCGGACTGCTACTCTTTCCCTCTGATGACCTTTAACTGCTGCGTGCCTCAGCCTGCCCCCCAGACCCACCCCTGTCCCAACTACATCCTCACAAGCATGCAGAGATATTAAAAACCAAGCAGAATGGAATGTTTTCTCGGCATCTTTTTTATTAATGTGATCAGTTAGCCCCTGTGGGTGTAGAAGAACAAGAAGTGGAAAAAAAAAGTTGTTGGCAGTCTTCCCAGATTTTTACTAATTTTTTGAATTGAATGTGTTTTAAGTTTTAATGGAAAGAAAGTAATAAATATTGTTTTTAGATAGAAGAAGCTAGGCTCATGCCTTTAATCCCAGTACTTGGGAGCAGAGGTAAGAGGTTCTCAAAAAGATAAAAAGAAAGGAAAAGATAGAAACATTCTCTCTGAGGTTCTAACATGATGAGCTCCATTAAATAAAACATGAAACAGATTAATATGGATATGTATAAGTTGAGAAGGTATTGTTGTCTGAGTCTGTCCAGTGTAGCTCTGAGCCAGGCATTTGAATCATGGAAGCTTCCTGGAAAAGGTGAGTAGTTCTTTAGCAAGAGTTGAAAATGGGGCTCTGGCACACAGGAGCTGGGGGAGGAGACATTCAAGGATGTGGGAATTTATGCTCTGTGTAAGGCATGCACTTAGCTGATGGATCCAGGTACCAGAGAGGCCATCTTAGTCTCCCTCACCCTTTGCAGTTTTACCAGAGCATAGACAAGGCTTAAGGCTATTACATGCCAGCAAAGCTATGCCTGGTGTGGAGAGGAATGGTTTTTGTTTTTGTTTTTCTCCTTTGAAAGCACTGGAATGCTTAGGCCTCTGCCCAACCAGGCCAGAAAAGAGCCAGCTATTTCTCACTTGTATGTGTCTCCTCACCCTAGGACTCCAGACCACACCTCTTCCTTATTGGCTGCATCGGAGTGAGTGGCAAGACAAAGTGGGACGTGCTTGACGGGGTGGTTAGACGGCTGTTCAAAGTAAGTCTCTCAAGAAGAAAGCCCCAGCAGTGGGCTGGGGGAGGGGAGAGAGTTTTGTTTCCAGAACCTGACTATTTCCCTAACCTCCTCACTCCTCTTTATTCTTATGTTGCCAGGACTTGTCCCTGGAATGTTCAGATTGGTAACTGGCCATTCTGTTATCTGCCCTTGGCAAGGGCTGGCCAGCTAGTAAACATTATTTCACAGTGGTGTCCATAGAGTTGTGTTCTGTTCAGTATGATTAGCATCTCTGACCTGGTGCTGAAGCCCTTTGGACTACACATATATGCTCAGTAGCTGCCCATGCCAATCCTGCAATCTCTGACAGTAACATTCCATCAGTCAAGGATGCCGCCATGGTCACACCACTGGATTGGGTATTTGCTATATCAGAAATGGCTAGGGAGTACCAAAGTAGACCTTGGAACTCAAGGTGATTTGAAAGAAGCTCTTGATTTTTTTTTTCTGTCCCCAAAAATAAACCAAGAGCATTACCCATAAGTATTAACCATATCTCCTGAATAAAGCAGGACTTGGGCTAGGGCACCAGCCTGATGCCACAGGCTTAGAAGCAGAGCAGACCCAGCTCTGTCATCTCATCAAACCCAACTTAGCTAGCATGTTGCTGCGTCTTCTAGCTTGTGGTTCAAATGGCTTCACTTGAGAGAAATTCTGTTCCCTTTGAATGATTTGTTCTATGTGTCTGAGTGTTTTGCCTACATCCATGTCTGGTGTCTGTCCTCAGAGGCCAGAAAAAGGCATCAGATCCCCTGGAACTGGAGTCACAGATGTTCATGAGCTGCCATGTGGGTGCTGGAAACTGAACCTGGATCCTCCAGAAGAGCAGCCAGTGACCTTAACAATTGAACCATCTCTCCATCCTCAAAGCAGAACTTTTTCTTTTTGTTTTGTGTGATAGGGTCTTATATGCAGCCCTGGTTGGGCTGTAACTTACTCTGTAAACCAGGCTGACCTGGAGTTTACAGAGGTCCACCTGCCTCTGCCTCCCAAGTGCTGGAATTAGAGGCATATGCTCTCATACCTGGTCCCAGTTTAGTTCTTTTGACCTAATAGGACATTCCCATCATGGAAAGCAGGCAGAAAGGGTAAGGACAAACCAGTTCTGCCTCCTTGGCCAACACTCAGAAATTTGGTGTGTGCTTACATGAAAAAGGCAGCAAAGTGGGCTCTTGGGGCACAGTAAATGAGGGGTGAGACCACTGGGTGCCTCTTACTAAAACTGGTGTCAGCTTTTCTGTGTTACCGTTCAGCCCAGAACCTAATCCCTGACCTTCTGCTTGCTGAGTTAGTTTTTGTTTTGTTTTTTCCTTGCTATGATACCTGATGAAAGCAACTAAGGCTAAGGCGATAGCTTATTCAGGAAAGGGCTTGCCTTATAAACATGAGGACCTGAGTTTGATTCCCTAGAACCCATGTGGAAAAACTGGGTACACTGGGAGTCAAGGAAAGATAAATCCCAAGGGCTCTGTGATGGCCAGCCTTGTTTACTGGATAATCACCAAGCCAGCGAGAGACCTTGTTTCAAAAAATAAGGTAGAGGGTGCCTGAATAATGACCCCAGAGGTTATCCTCTGTCCTGTACACACATACACACACACACACACACACACACACACACACACAGAGAGAGAGAGAGAGAGAGAGAGAGAGAGAGCGCTGTGCATACATGTGCACATATACGCCTATAAGTGACTTACGGAAAGAGGGTTTTCTTTTTGGCTCACTGCTTAAGAGATACCATCTGAGCTGTGTGCAGTGGTGCATGCCTGTAATCCCAGCACTCGGGAAGGCAGAGGCAGGCAGATTGCTGTGAGTTTGAGACCAGCCTAGTCCAAAGCAGGTCCAGGATAGCCAAGGCTACACAGAAAAACCCTGTCTCGGGGGGAAAAATCATGGTTTTGTTGGGGGTTTGTTTTTCCCCACTTGTAAGTAAATCTCTTTATCTTAAGAGGCCTGGGATTTAAGGGTGTTATTCCCAGAGTATGTGATGTTCTAATTTCAGCTCAGGTGACATCTGAGAAAAAGAGGGTACCCACGCATCACCCAGTGAAAACAGAAGTGCCCCATAGGTTTTAGTCAGCTCTCTAATGGGGTCTGTGTTTTATTCTCCAGGAATACATCATTCATGTGGACCCGGTGAGTCAGCTGGGACTGAATTCAGACAGTGTTCTCGGCTACAGCATCGGTGAGATCAAACGCAGCAACACCTCAGAGACCCCTGAGCTCCTCCCTTGTGGCTATCTGGTCGGAGAGAACACCACCATCTTGGTGACTGTCAAAGGTAAGTGGCTGCCAGGTGAGCAGTGGTGGTGTACACCTTTAATCCCAACACTTGGGAGGCAGAGGCAGAGACAGGCAGATCTTTGAGTTCAAAGCCAGCCTGGTCTACAGAGCAAGTTCTACGATAGTTTCTACACAGAGAAACTCTGTCTTGAAAAACCAAAAAACAGAAGAAAAAAAAAGAGTAGCTGCTTGTAGAAGCTGGAGCTTTCGGTGGCCAAAGTAGTTCTGTTTGTACTGTGCGTGAGGGTGTGTGCGTGTATGTGTTTCCATCTTCTACCTTACCCACTACTTAGGCAAATTGCACCATCAGGAAAGAAATTGCTTTAGTTTATTGCTGAAATTAGACATCAAAAGGTCCCATTAGCCTTATGACTGGGTTGATGGGAGACTAATAACTCCTTCATAACCCTGTTAAAATGGCACTTTACCAAAGCAATCAAGGATCTTGCCAGCCAGCCTTGGGCACGAGCCCATTTTACAGATGGAGAAACTGATGTACTGTAGGCTACAGGAAAGTTGCCACAAGCGTCCTGATGATATCACTCTTGCCTGTGCACCCAGCTCCTGGAGCTTCCAAAGCCTTGTCCTGGAAGTGTCAAGCCCCACCATGTGTCATAGCCTTCCACTCCTTGTTGCTGTGGACTCATGGTCATCGCATAATGTGAAATGCTTTCAGTGTAATTTCAAAAAATCCCGTAGTTTTTAATAGTTCTAAGAAGTTTTGAGTTTCACTGATATGTAAGGCAAACTGTGGGTTACTGTAAAAAAGTAAAAACAAGTTTTCCGCTTCAAATACAAACAGCACAGGATTAGCATTCCCATTCTGGAACAGAGGCATGGGGTTATTAGCAAGGAGTGTTTATACCAAAGAAGGACCGAAACTTGGCAGATTAAAGAGCTCATCCTACAGCCTCATATCAAGTATCTTGGGCTAGTGATGGAATCATCTGGGCTCCATAGGGCTTGGGTATCCAAGCTTTCCTACCCCTTCAGCTTTCTTGCCTAGCATGTAGTCTCTATCGCTTGAATCCACTCCACTCCACGCATGAAGCTTTCCTTGGTGGATAGCTCATGATCCTTGTCTCTCCAACGTCCTGGGGTCTGCGCTGCAGCTTCAGCTTCCCCTTTATAGCTTCATGCAGTGGCTTCTTGGGAATTCTCATTGCAGAAATTCTGACCTTGTCATACATTGCCTAGCCTCAGCAGCTCTCTAGAGCCAGAAATAAAAACTCCATGACCCCCCTCAGTCTTAAATCTTGCATGCCTGCAAAACCAGTACACAGTAGACAATGCTGTCAAATTCTGCTGCCAGCTGGGGATGGACCCTTACCCTTTGAGTCGCAGTTATAATGGTTTCTTGGTGTCTGAATGTGCAGTCTGTTTTCCAGGCAGTTGTTTGTAAGCAGGGCAGCCTTCTACAGTTCCTTTCCTATGGTGTTGCTGTGAAGCAGGTTTCTCTTTACCGCTTACAGGATCCTTTTCTTTATGTACGTTGACTTCAGCTACCCAGGCCCTTTACTCCAACAATCTGCATTTTCTTATCCTCCTACCCCACCTGTTCTTTTTTTACTGTAGACCTGATATGAGTGGTGAGCAGCAACACGCCATAACCTGAGTGCTTTCCTGCCTTGAAATTCCCTCTACCAAGCACAGTAGTCCATGTCCTAGGACTTTAGGGTCGTTATCACTGTGAAGAGACACCATGACTATAGCAACGCTTATAAAGGACAGCATTTAATTGGGGCTGCATTACAGTTCAGAGGTTTAGTTCGTTATCATCATGGAGGGGAGCATGATGACATGTAGGCAGACATGATTCTGGAGAAGGAGCTAAGAGTTCAACATCTGGATTGGCAGGCAGCAAGAAGAGAGAGTGACAATGAGCCTGGCTGGAGCTTCTGAAACCTCCCATGACACACTTCCAACAAGGCCACACCTACTAATAATAGTGTGACTCCTTATGGGCCTCTGGGGTCATTTTTATTCAGACCACCACAGTCCATTCCCCACCCTCCTACATAGCCTTAGTAGCTCTGACTAGCCTGGAACTCACTGTTAGACCAGGTTGGCCTAGAACTCACAAAGATGAGCCTGCTTCTGCCTGCCTCCTGAGTGCTCAGATTAAAGGTGTGCGCCACCATGCCCTATAGTCCTTCACTTTTAAATCCAATTTTTCAGGACATGGGCAGAAGGCAGCCAGAATCTTTACCAGAATGTAGCAAAAATGACTTCTTGCCCTGTTCCTAATGGAGTCACGCCTCCCCGACCCATGGACATCGTGAGCCATGCTTTCACTATCCACATTTTTCTGCATATTCTGGTTTTCCAAATTCCCACCAAGGTGACTCATTAATCTCTGCTTGCGGCTTTCTTGACTTTGCCTATCCTGAAGTTACAAGCACTTCCACACTCCTTCTGCCAGTTCAAGAGGCCTGAGCACTGAGTAGTATCACACAAGTGGCTCATCTTCTCAGTACTAATTTTCTGAGTTAGTTGCAGTAATAAAATGCCTGGTAAAGACAAAATGAAGATAGAGTTTGTCCTGATTATGGCTTAAAGGGATATAGTCTACAATCGTGGGGAGGTCACAATCCCACAGCCCCCTGGAAGATGAAAGGATGCATGAACTCTGACAAGAAGAATCCTGCCATAGAAGGAGCAGCATGAGGCACCAGGCATGCAGAAGCAAGAACTATGTAGCAGGAACCCCAAGGAAGAGAGCCATTTACAACTGGCACTCAAAGTACCTGGCACCATGGGGACCACTCACTGTCACCACCTCGTTTCACAGCAAACCCTCCAAACACCAGAGGTAAAGCCGATCTATGTGGAATGAGAGACAAGCTAGCCTATCCAAAGAAGAGAGTGGTACTCCATAGAGCCTGGCCAGTGGCTGCCATCAGTTTTAGCATTTACAAGGACCAGCTTGGATTTTATATTACACTGATGAGCACTAAAACCTCATTGGGTTTTGCCAAAAGGGTCCCATTTGGTGTAGCAGTTCCCACCTGTGATCCAGGAGCAGGTGTGACTTTGCATGCTCTTTTATTTTAGTGGTGCGTGTGCATGATGCGTGTTGGGGGTTTGCACATGGCACAGAGTGCCTGTGGAGATCAGAGGACAATTCTTAGGAATTGATTCTCTTTCACCCCCCCCCCCCAACCTAGTGAGTCCCAGGGATTGGACTAAGGATCTCAGGCTTGGTGGCAGGTAACTCGCTCAGCCATTTTGCTGGCCCATGAATTTGCTATTCTGAAGTGAGTCCTCCGAAAATGTTATGGCAGGACATGAAAATGGCTACATGTATGCAAAGTGTTTTACTGATTGTCCCCTATGGTTCTTACTGTTGAGGTTGTTATTTAATTTGGACAAGAGCCCCTCCGCTGTATGCCTGGCGAGGCATGTGGGGATCTTTGTCATGGTCCTTTGTGAGGACCATGACAGGCGTATAGGGGCTACCTTAGTGAGGGGAGGGCTAGGCACAAACTCATAAGTGCCGTAGGGGTGTCTTTACCCTGAGCAGAAGGAAGGCACTACTGCATGACAAAGGGACGCCTCCTCCTTTACTTCTCCGCCTACACAGGCTGTTTCCTTGAAGGGAGTTTTTGACTGGAATTACTGTCTGTCTTGATTTTTAAGATAGGGTCTCTCGTTGGCTTGGGATTTGCCAAGTAGGCTAGGCTGGCTGGCCAGTGAACCCCAGGGGTCCATTCTCCACCTCTCTGCCACTGCAATTACAGGTGCTTGCCGCCGTGCCCCACTATTTTTATGTAGGCTCAAGCTTGCGTGCTCATGTCTTTAAGGCAGGCCCTTTACTGACTGAGCCGTCTCCCTGACCCTGAGACCGTTCTTTTAAACCAACCACTAACTAAAGAGGTTGTCCCAGATAGAAGAGAGAGGCTTTCATTTGACACTGCTGCTGATCAAAGGTCTCAGCATGCAGCATCTCAGTCTAGGCCTGCTAGTCTGTGTTTTCATTCTAATATCAAAGTTTCACCGAGCTTCCTGCTTTGTCTTCCTGGTACACCTAAGTGTGGCGAGCTTGGTGCCTGGCAGGAAGGAGAAAGAAGTGGGAAGAGGCAACCTAGGTTCATGGCAGACATGGGTGGACAAGACTCAGGCATCGACTGGGGTAGACACACTCCAAGGCCAGTAAATGCTACCAGCCAGATAGAGTCCAGAGTTGGGGGACCCAAAAACTGGAGTTGTCAGTGACCAAGCGGGTAGCTTCCCACACAGCAGTATCGCACTCTCAGCCTCCAGGGTGCTTGGGTGGACAGGAGCCTTAGGACTGCCAAGAAGAGAGATGACGTCATGAACCCTCCCCATCTCTCCCCACCAGGGCTCACGGAAAACAGCCTGGACTCTCTGGTGTTTGAGTCCCTGATCCCCAAGCCCATCCTGCAGCGCTACGTCTCCCTGCTCGTAGAGCACCGGCGCATCATCCTCTCTGGTCCCAGCGGCACTGGGAAAACCTACCTGGCCAACCGGCTCTCGGAGTACGTGGTACTTCGGGAAGGACGGGAGTTGACAGATGGCGTCATTGCCACCTTTAACGTGGACCACAAGTCCAGCAAGGTGAGGAGGTGATCCTGAGCCTGCGGCACGTGGGCTCTTCTTATGGTACTGATAGCAACATTGTAAGCCCTTCATTCTGGAAAGGGGAGGATCTCAGAATGGGGCTGCTGAAGGAACACCATGAGTCGGATCCTCTCAGCTGGGAGCTGCATCTGGGGCAGGTCAGCCCTGTCCACTTAGGACCCGCACCACTAGCTCCTCCAGACATGTCTAGTTCACCAAGAACATATCATGTGCCTACTGGGTGTTATTATTTTTCCCCAAATAAAACCTTTTATGAGTCAACAATACAACCAGTAACAGCAATCAAGGTTGGTTATCCTGTCCCATGAGCAGCAGACTATCCTCACAGAGCCCTTCAAGGACTAGTTGTCTTTGTCTCCATATTAAAGGACTGACAACAGAAACTTGAAGGACATTTGTCCCATTCCTGACACAGCTCAGGCTCTTCTGGGGCTTAGGTTGAGGTCTCAGAGTTCGGTGTGTAGCCAGCTTCTTCACCCCACATAGTGAACAGGGGAGACTTGTAGATGGAGTCTGACCTCGTCCTGGCTGGGGGACTGTGAAGAGTTTTTGAAATGTCATTCACTTGTTCATTCATTCATTCGTTCATTCATTCATCCTCCATCATGCAGTGAAGGCCTGTCATTTCTAGCTCTGTTCAGTGTGACACAGCATACCTAGAGAATCAAAGGTGAATCGGAAAGCACTCCTCTGACTTTCAGGTCACCTCCTGAGAATCCAATCTCATGCCCCAGTTACCTGTTCCCATGGTTGTAGGCCCTGTTTACCAGCTCCCCTTGTGGTTTTGACGTAGGGATGGGATGAGAAAAGCCCTCCTCTCTCTATCTACAGCTTCTGAGGGAAGGAGGCTCACATGGTGAGTGGCTGGCAAGTTGTGATGATCCCATTTCCCAAGCAGAGTGTCCGTGTAGACTCTAAGCCATGCGCTGCAGATATGAGTAAGGAGGGTGGGAGTTCCAGATGAGAAGGAAGCAGGAGAGATGCCGTGTTGAGCAGCGGCTGAGGGAATGAGGAAAACCTTGAGCATTTTCATGAGCCGGCTACATTTTGACTCAAAAGGGAAGCTTGGAGAGGTATGCAGGAGGTGGAGAAACCATTGCCCACTGAGCAGCTGGGCCAGCCTCTAAGGCACCCCAGGCTAACCCAGTCTGGTGCTTACCCCTGGGGCAGTCTCAGGCTGGTTGCCTGGCTCTGGGCCTCAACTGGGGGAAAAAGGAGCTAACCACAGTCCATCCATCGCTGAGTTACCACACTGCCTAAGTCCCCGTGTGTGTCAGCCGCTCACATCGGTGTGAGGCCGGTACCATCAGACTTCCCTTAGGAGGCTCTGGAAAGTCATCTCCTCTGTTGCACCATCCTTTCCATCTTTTTCTGATGTGTAGCCCGGGCCCTAAGCACATTGTGCTGCTCCAGTCTCCAGCTAAGACAACCTTCAAGGTTCAGTTGCAGCAGGTCATTAACAGGTCCCTGGGCACAGACTCACCTGCCCCTGCATGCCCTCCTGTATTTTGAGCACTTCCCAGCAGCTGCACTTGCACTTGGCTGGGACCTCTTCTGCCCCAGCGGCTTCTGCAGAGCTAGCTCTCAGAGGGAGCTTTGGAGACAGCAAAAGATGAGAAACCCGCCTTCAAAAGCCTACTGGGAAATTAGCATGATAGCAAGAAGTGATAATTTCCTAAACAAGTGGTTGAGTTTTGATTAGAACCTGGACCTATAGGCTGGAATGATGGCTCAGTAGGTAAAGCACTTGCAAAGAAGATCTGAATTTGATTCCCAGAATCCATGCTTTTAGAGAGAGCGAGAGAGAAAAAAAAAAAAAAAGCTCGGTATAATGGACTGATTATAATCCCAGCACTGGAGAGGGAGAGACAGGCAGATGCCCAGAGTTCAGTAGATAGCCAGCCTATCCTGCTTGATGAGAGAGACTGTGTCTCAAAATACAAGGTGGATGCTACCTGAGAAACAGCACCCAAGTTCGGCCTCTGGCCTGCACACATAGGTACATTCATGCAAACACATATATATGCCTGTGTGCACATGCACAGGGGAAAAAAGGAGGCCTTGAGGACATATTTTATAAGTGCCAGGAGGCAGGCCTTACCTGTCCCATGCCCACAATATCCCTGGACTACCACATTGATGCCCTATGACTATTAGGTTCTCAGGCTGTATCCATAGTGTGACTTCATAAGAGGAACTTTCTTCCTGCCTTGGCCTTGGTCAGAGAAGGCCTGGAGCATGTGGTTTTTCCCACCCCAAGCTCATTCTGCTGCCTCCGTAGGAACTGCGCCAGTATCTGTCCAACCTTGCCGACCAGTGCAACAGTGAGAATAACGCTGTGGATATGCCACTTGTCATCATCCTGGACAACCTGCACCACGTGAGCTCTCTGGGAGAGATCTTCAATGGACTGCTTAACTGCAAATACCATAAATGGTAAAGGCGGGTTCTAGACCTCAGGGGCAGGGTGCATGCCGGTGAACCAGGCCAGCATGACAGTGTTGTACTTAGTACAGAGCAGAGCGGGAGGTAGCCAGCTGTCCGTGGGCCTGTCTCTCCAGCTCACCCCTAACTCTGGGCTTCTCGCACTGTGCTCCCCGCAGCCCTTACATCATCGGCACGATGAACCAGGCTACCTCTTCCACTCCCAACCTGCAGCTTCATCATAACTTCAGGTAAGTTATCCCACCCCTCATCCAGGAAGGTGGAAGAGCACAGAGAAAGAAAGACAGAAGGCTGGTGGTCAGCCCTCTCAGAGTGTCTGCTGTGTGCTAGGCTTTGTGTTCCCTGGCTCAGCTCGTTCAGTTCTCACAGTGGCCTTACGTAATTTTATTTACAATGAAGAAATAGAGGCTCAGGGAACCTGGAGACTTATGAGCCATACACTAGCCAGAACAGAGGCCTGAACCCTGGTCTCTGTGACTGTCAGTCACTGGTCAGCTGTGGCCATATGTGCCTGTCTCATGCTGCGTGAGCAGTAACAGCCACTACTTTTAAATGTCCCCACTTAACAGGGTCTGTGGATCTGCCAGTTCTACTTGCTGTGAGTCCCTAATGGCTGGCTCCCCTTTAAGGATGGTCCAGCTCCATGCAAGATGGTGATACTGCTTGCCTTGCCATCACTCAGCACCCTGCACCATGCCCCTAATCCTTCCTGTGCCTCCAGTTGGGGGCTAGACTTCATCTCCTTAGCCTGGGCCCCAGACATACTTTCAGTAGCCACCATGCAGGCCTCCCTCCAGTATGCTAAATATGGCCTCAACCTCAATGAATGTGCTCACCTTCCATTCCCACACACATTGGTTTTGAGGCTTGCCATGCTCGCTGGGCATCCTTGTGGTTGAAAGGCATTCCTTGACTCCCCCAGGTGGGTGCTTTGTGCCAACCACACGGAGCCTGTGAAGGGTTTCCTTGGCCGCTTCCTGAGGAGGAAGCTCATGGAAACGGAGATCAGTGGGCGGGTGCGCAATACAGAGCTGGTGAAAATCATCAACTGGATCCCCAAGGTCTGGCATCACCTCAACCGCTTCCTCGAGGCCCACAGCTCCTCGGATGTCACCATCGGTAGGTGGGAGGCCAGGCAGGCTGGGGCAAGCTGCTGGGCGGATGGAGTGGGTAGTGGTCTCCCAAGAGCCCTGGCTTTCTCACGGATTATCTGTGTCCTGAGTACTGGCCAGGACAGCACTCAGCAGAGATGTCATGCTGTCCTTCCAGGTAAAGAAGGGCAGAGAAACACCTCAAGCCAATAGCCCTACCACTGTTTAGAGAATCCAGTAACCCTTCAATGAGGGAAGTTAAACTAGGAAGTCTCCTGTCGCCACCCTGCCCCACTTCAAGTGTAATGTGTCTCCTTGTGGTCCCCAGGTCCCCGGCTCTTCCTGTCATGTCCCATAGATGTGGATGGCTCCAGAGTGTGGTTCACTGACCTGTGGAACTACTCCATCATCCCCTACCTCCTGGAAGCTGTCAGAGAAGGACTCCAGGTGAGAAGCATGCTCCTTTTGATTTCCTCAGACTTGAGTGCCCGTGCTACCCCATGTGGTCTTCAGTTATGGCACAGGATGGAAACAGCAGCTGGTCATATAAGCCTTGGCTTCGCTGTGGTGTGACCCCAGGCAAAGCTTTTCACTGTCTCTCTTGTATTGATAGGGGAGATAACAGCATTATTCTGCCACAAAGTTTTAAGTATTAAATAAAATGATGGCGATCAAGCCTTCAGCACAGGAACGTAAAAGAAACGAAGCTAGATGCGTGGGTAGCACTGCACAATTTGCACATCTCTCAATGTGCTTCAAGTCATGGATTAGACCTAAGATCTGGGCAGAGTTTTATCAGTACCACTTTTCAAGAGGAGAAAACTGAGGCCCAAAGATCATTAAAAAGTAATGTTTCAACTAGGTGGAATAGTGCACTTCTAAAATCCTACACTTGGGAGGTAAGAGAGGTGGGTCATGAGTTCAAGGCTACAGAGTACTTAACCTAGCACAGGCAAGACCCTGGGTTCCTTCTGAGGCACTGCAGAACACAGGAGCTCAAAGGATCTGTAATTTGAATCTTTACCTTCTAAACTCCATCCTAGATGCTTAAGCCTTGAGTCCAGGATAATATATGACTACCTGAGCTCAGGACGCCTTGCAGGTGGCTCTGGGCCTCTTCTGGCTGCACATTCTTCCTGTCCAGTAGCGTCTGGAGCATCCACTGCTGGCACTCAGCTTAGGAGTTACTAGGGGTGTGTTACCTCATTGCAGGATGGTTTTATCCTGAGGAACTCCTGCTGCCCCTATGCCCACCCCCAACACCGCCAAATTCTTCCACTTGTGTTCTCTTTGTCCCAAGTTGATCTTCTGATAAAGGAAAGAGAATGAATGACCAGAGTCACTTGGGAGAAGTGAGAGGCTGCTGAGTAAAGATCTCCAAGGTGGGCTGGAGAGATGGCTCAGCCGTTAAAGGCTGGGCTCACAACCAAAGCTGTAAGACCTCCAAGGTGTCCAAAAGGCACAGCATTCTTGAGCTGGTCCCTTGGTCCCTAGTGTCTGGTGGTACCAAGGCCCCTCCCAGTTGGAGCTGAACTGAAAGGGAGGCTTCAGGCATAGCTGAGGAGGACACCTGCACTTCCATCTGGGCCAGGAGCCATTGCACAAAGAACATTTCCTGTCCTTCTCTTATGCCACAGATGGGAGGGGCTTCAGAGTGGCTGCTGAACAGCCTGCTTGTGGCAGGGGCCAAGCAGATGTACCATCATGGCTTCTTCAGCATGGAAGCAGTGAAGGGAGACAGCTGAGTTAGGATCTCGTAGGGCCACCCCATCCCAAATCTCCTAGTTCTTTCTTGTAAACAAGTACAGGAAGTGGCTCTAAAGGCTGCTGATTCATAAGGAACTCCTGTATTCTCCCTGCCAGGGTTTAGATGAAAGTTTGAGGACCAGAAGGGCTTGCCATCTGCCAGGCAACACACCACGGGCCTGACACCCCTGCAGCCCTGTGAGTATAGGAAAGGAGACCAAGGCCAGCCAAAGCTTGGACCTTAACCCGGTTCCCTCAGCAGACCATGGTGACCGAGTGAGTGCTGGAGCGCAGAACCATGCAACAGCTACTCTGTGATTGGCTGTCCCAAGGTCCCCTATCACTTACAAGGAGACTGCTGTCGGTAGCCAGGAACAAAGAATTGATTGGGGTTGGTTGGGTTTTTGTTGATGTTTTAAGAACAGTGGCTCATATAGCCCAAGCTGCCCTTGAACTCATGATGTAGCTCAGGCTGGCCTTGAATTCCTAATCTTCCTGCCTCAAACTCCTACGTGTAGAGATCACAGACATGTGCTACCATACTTGGCACTGTGTTTTTGCTTGTTTGTTTTGTTGTTGTTGTTGTTGTTTGATACAGAGTCTCTCTATGTAGACCAGCCTGGCCTTGAACTCACAGAGATCTGCCTGCCTTTGCCTCCTGAGTGCTGAGATTAAAAGTGTGCACCACTATGTCCCGTTTAGTTAGATTTTATGGCCGAGTTCTGCATGTGATTTCACATGTTAGTTAAAAAACAAAACAAAACAAAACAAAAAGCCTCATTTCAGTTCTCTTCTGTCCTTGGACTTACTCTGAGGTCAAGCTCAGTGTGTGAAAGGTACTGTATGGGGTCCCCACTCCTCACCTCACTTTCCACAGTGCCCATGAGGGGACCACACTGCCGTCCAGAGCATGTGTGCTCTTCCTTGGCCAAGGCTTTGAGCCGAGAAGAGGTGGAGACCCAAGAATAGGTTCTAAACGGGATGTCACATATCATGAGTCAGGAAGAGAGCTTCCCATGGCGAGACTGGGAAAAAACAGGCGAGTCATTCTGCTGATGCCAGCTTTTACCATCCCACTCTAGCAATCCTTTGCCTGGGGGAAACGGCATCGCCCCCTAGTGGATACCGTGCAGTTCTGCATGTTCAGGCTGTAGTGTCTTTTCTGGAGTGTGTATGTCTCCTCTGTATATGTAGGTGGATGTGTGCATGTGTATGTGTAAATAAATGCCCGGAAGTTCTTCCTAAATGTGACTAGTAGTGCTGCCATGCACAGCCAGGAGCCCTGTGCTTCCCATGGGGTCAGAAGTCTCACAGCAGCCTAAAACTTAGTTTCTGGTGTCTTGGCTTCTGTTGTTCCATCACCCAGGATTCTTACCGACCTAGTAGGACAGCAGCTTTCCTCCCCTGCCCCGGGGAAGGTGAATGTCTGCCTACCCAGCTGTCCCTCCAGGGCCTGCAGTTGAGCCTGAAGCTGCACAGCACTTCCTTTGCTTGTATCGGGCTGACTCATGGCCACCTGGCCTTGACCATGTCCTGGGGAATGTAGGAAGGCTTGTAAAAACGTCTTCTGTCCTTACAGCTAACGTTTGCTGTACCTATGAACACTTACCTTATGACTCAGTCTGCAGTCCTATTCCCCTTTGTCATCAGAAACACTTGCCAAAGTGTCTGCTGTCTGCAGAGTGGAGCAATTCTGAAGACCTGCTGTTGGGGTGGACTGGTGATGGAAGGGACAGTGGCAGTGGAAGGACACTCAGAGACCTTTCATCAGTTGCCAAGGTCCCCTGACACCCTGGGCAGTCTCCTATGCTAGCTTTGGCTTTCCCAACCATAAATGGAAAAATGTGACCTATGGGATGATTTTAGTGGTCTGCTTTCTGGAAACCCAGAGAAAGTTCAGAGAAGTGTAGGGACTAAGGATGAAGAGCAAGTGTGGACAAGCTGCTGGGCCTCAGGAGTGCTGAGGACTTGCTTAGCCAACAGCCTTAGTGCTTCCAAAGCTTTGAGGGTCTCCTTAGAGAAGTGATCTTGTTCCTTCAGAAGGCCTGGGAGGGAGAGGCTTCTGATCTGAATTATCTCCATCAACTGTAACTGTCCCCAGATGCTTCTGTGCCCTTTTCAATCCTGACCCACAGTCGGGCTTACACATGCTGCTTCCCGATTCCTTCCTGCTCACACTGAATCCCTTAAGACGGCTGCTGGACTGAATTCAAGGACTAAGGTTACCATTGCCCCAGACGAAAGGGGCTGTAGCAGCAAACTAGGCTAGAGGCTAGACTGGGGTATGGGGAGACAGGGAGCTGGCGTCTGACAAGATGATGTCACAGAAGGTGCTGGGCTCAAGTGAAGGAGGAAGCCACTAATGCAGAGAGATGGTCTTAGGTGGAGTAGGGCAGGTGGCATCCAGGGTAGAAATCAGAGTCTAAGACCTAGAGTAACTCAGGTGACACGGGGAGAGGGGAGCCACCATTGAGAATGGTGAACCTAGGCTGGGCTGGTTTGTTTCTGAGGTCTGGAGCCTGCTTCCAGGCTCCATGTCTGGCTGAGTCATGGCTGAGTCATGGCTGGTTCAAAGTGGTCTCATGGGTGAGGTAAGAGGGAATGGCCCAGAGAAGGAAGCCTGAGTCCTGGGTTTGAATCCAGCTCTGCCTTTCAACCTTTCATATCAACACTGCCATTAGGTTCTGGTTTCCCATCTGGTAAGAGAGGGCACCAGTTAAGTAGCCTGGCTCCTCCCTGTGACTTTGGAAAGGTGTGGTTCTATCGGGCCAGAGCGGGGCCCAGTTATGTTCTGATCTCAGTACCCTTTCCCTTTTCGCTGCAGCCTTCCAAGAGGGTAGAAGAGGCACACACGCAGGGAGGCGGGGTCTGAAATTTTCCATCCACGTACCCCGAGGTTATTGTGGAAGTACCTTTTTACAGCCCAGACAGCCCTGCCCTGCCCTGTCTGTGAACATGCCCTGTCATGTCTGCTTGAATGCCCGTGGACAGTGAGTAGCAGACTTGATCTGTGAAGGCTCTTCTCCTTCCCTGCCCCCGTCTGTGAACCTCGGGGCTGCTGCTTCTGTTAGAACAGCATACCTTTCACAACTCGGCACCTGGCACCCAGAATGCTGTGAGGCACGGCCTGAAAAGGAAACTGCCACACTAGACCTAGCAGCATGGTGGTCAGATCACCACTGTGAGAAGTGATGCAGCCTAGGTTTCCATCCTTTAAAGAATATGCATATTTCACAAAGCTTCCAGGAACAGTCCTTAAAATTGTTTCAGGGTCAAGGCCTCAAGGCGTGAGTAAAGAAACTTTGAATCGGGATGTGCCGGTCTTACATAAATAAGTGATGCTAGAGTCTGCTCTTCGGGGAGTAAATGGGTTACTATCCTGGACAAGTCTGAAAACTCCCGAACCAGCGAAGGCCTCATCACTCAGTTGCCCATGCACAGCGTCTTCTCCTTGTTCTTTAAAAGGGACCAGCATGCCCACAGAAGCACCTGAGAGTCAGACAAGCTTGAAAAATGAGGGTTCAGGGCCAGGGGAGATGGCTCAGCTGTTCAAGTGCTTGTCACACAAGCAGCAAGGAAGAGGACCATAGTTCAGATCCTCAGAAATTGTGTAAATCCCCAATGGATGTGGTGTCCCACTTGTAGTCCCATGCTTAGAATGCAGAGATGGGATCGTCGGAGAATGCTAGCAGGTAGACTAACTGAATTATACAACTCTGGCTCAGCTAAGCATCTGCCTCAATGACTAGTATGTGTAAGCAGTGAGCAAGATTCCCAGCGTTGACCTCGGGCCTCCTTATGCACACATGTGGACACGCGCGCGCGCGCACACACACACACACACACACACACACACACACAAGTTCATTTCACCAGGCCCATTAGTGACCCCTGCCTCGTCATGTTGCTACTCAGTCTGGGTAGAATTGCCCGAGTATGGCATGCCCAGTGGGATTCTAGAGGTGGCTTGTGCAAGTTAACAGGGATTGGCTTTTTCCAGCCGACATTCAGCAGCCTCATGGTGGAAGTGTGAAACGGCCCTGGTGGGAATATTTGCCTCGGAAACTGGCAGAGCTTCCCATCACACGGTTGTTTCCCTCCGCAAAGGCAGTTTAACAAATTGAACCAGCAGTGCCAGGAGGCCAATGCTGTGCACGGTGAGCTTGCAGCAGACTGAGTGAGCCCACGTCCGTGAGACTGCAGAGACTACCACCCCAGGCTGTTTATCTTGGATGACCTCCCTAGTCAGAAGGCTACTCGCGCCATAATGCTGATTTAGAAAGGTTTCTGTCAAGCTACAATACCTGGCAATAAGAAGGTCTCAGCCAGCCTCCAGACTGTGCCCTTTCTGCCTGTTTACAGCTCTATGGAAGGCGTGCCCCCTGGGAGGACCCCGCCAAGTGGGTAATGGACACCTACCCATGGGCCGCCAGCCCACAGCAGCACGAGTGGCCTCCGCTTCTGCAGCTCCGGCCTGAGGACGTGGGGTTCGATGGCTACTCCCTGCCTCGGGAGGGGTCGACAAGCAAGCAGGTGCCCCCCAGTGATGCTGAAGGAGACCCACTGGTGAGTCGACAGCACTCAGTGACTGGGTGGGAGGAAAAGCTCTCTGGATACAGGGCATTGACAAAACCATGTTGTGGAAGGCTGGTCTCATCCACTAATAGCGACGGTTTTCTCCAGTGCTTTCTTCCATGGTGTTACTTTTTTATTAAGACCTTTAACCTCTCTTAAGGTTTTTCTGTTCTAAGGTTAAAACTTGGATGGTTTTTCTCTCCCCTTTGAATGTCCTTACACTCTCCCCCTTTGAAGGTTCTCTGCCCCACTGTTTATCCTCTGATTTGAGAGGACAAACCACCATTATCATATATTGTCCAGGAGAGCAAGGGAAGAGGAGGGTGTGCTAAGGGCTTGGCACCAAAGCCAGACAACGAGAGAGTTTAAGAGCAGGAGACGCAGGCAGAGGACTGACAGCCTCAATCCAGGCTGTCGAAATGATGAGACAGAGCCAAGTTTTGCTAGGATACAGAAGAACTTCCGAAAACAAAAGGAAGACAGACAG
Source organism: Psammomys obesus (assembly GCF_907164565.1). Classification (NCBI taxonomy): domain Eukaryota; kingdom Metazoa; phylum Chordata; class Mammalia; order Rodentia; family Muridae; genus Psammomys; species Psammomys obesus. Next base: position 1,151,411 of record NW_026590681.1, read on the forward strand.
ACGTTCGGCTGGCAATGATGAAGCCTCAGTCACTTCTATACTACTCTACCCATACAAGGCACACGCATAGTCATGCTGCCAAGTTAAAGCTCACTCATCAAGAGGCCATAGAATGAGGAAGCAAGTGTGCCCCAGTCCCCACAGGTAAATGACTATACTTACCTGAAACCTGCCCCAGCGTACATGGCAGCTACAACGAAAGTGCAGCAGAGTATTGCTTGCATTACCTAATGGGAGAGAGTGTTCTCAAGAAGGACAGAAGGGCTGGAAGACAGCCAAATGGACTTGTTCTAGCCCTTGTGGTGAGCCAGGGTACTAAATAAATGCCAGCAGGTCACCTGGGCACAGCCACACTATTGAGGCTGTGAACAGGAGCTGATTAAAGTAATTCAGTGCTGCTATCCTGCCCATGGTCTGAAGGGAGCGCTGGAACTGACATTTTTCAAGGTCAAGGTTATGGGGGTCTTACCGAGGTCAGCAAGCTCATTGTGTCATGTCTTATATGAAAGTAGGACTTGGCTTTCCTTCAGGGTGAAGCATTTGGATCAAACTTAGAGGGTGACCTCTCAGAACAAACCCAGTCTCCCAAAGGGGGTCCTGCTGGTACAAGCACCCCTGTACCTAGTCAGATGCTTGGAGTGTCTCCTGAGCCTCTCTCTCTGCCTAGTGCTACATATCTCTATTGTAGTAGCTCTCTTCTGGTCCCTCCCGAAAGAGCATGAGTCCTTCCCGAGAGCTGGCCTGACCTGATTTTATCTCAGGACCATACCCTGTGGGCACTGGCGGTGTCCAGTAAGTGAGTATGCACCCCTGTGGCCGAGGATTGGCCACTACATCTGTATCACAGCCTCACGTCTCCCTTGGTTCTGGTTCTGCCTGGTTCCCTGGAGAGATTCTGCAAAGCATTCGGAAGGCAGCTGGTTCCATGCTCTGCTATGGTAGCCTTTTCCTTCGCTCTTTCTCCTAACTTGCTGTATAAAATACAAAGTACAATCTATAGTTATAAGCAAAATCAAAGATATTTTTGGTTGTCCTCGTGTGTTCTCAAAAATGTGGCCAGTATAGAATATGCAGGTCACGGGAGGTTAGGACCAAAGGCTCTTCTTCCCCTTGAGGTAAAGGTGGCAGAGAACGGCTCAGACTCCTGAAGCTTGCTCTGCTCTTGAGTGGTCAGCGTACCCTGTCCCTTGCTTACCAAGATAATCCCTGTGCTGGTCCATGCATAGGGAATGGGAGGCTTGGGTGCTTTGGAATTTGACATGGTGCAGACCCCTGCAGGCTGTTTGCTCTGAGGCTTTGCTGCTGGCAAACTGCTCTTCCCTTTCCTAAACCTGTGGCAGTTGCTGAAGACCCTGTGCCTCGGATGTTAAAGCCTCCCGGGTTCCACAGGCAACAGCTGCAGGATGGCATTAGTAGGGCCTTCCTACTTTATGTTATGTTATGTGTGGCTCACATAACTCAACCCACACCTCAGCGTGATGGGCAGGGACTAGGCATACTTATGTTTGGCCAGTAAGGAACTGCCACAGGAAAGAACTGAGTAACCTCTCATTCTCGTACAGCAGGTAAGCAGGGGAGCCAGAATTTGAACCCTGTGCTCTGTGCTCTTGTCCACAGCCTTTCTTGAGAGCTGTGGCCCCAGGGTGAGTTTGAAGCAGGTGGCAGGAGCTCCAAAGAGGCCGGGGTCGGCTTCCCTGTAAACTGACAGGCATTCCCAACCCTCTGCTATCTCCACAGATGAACATGTTGATGAGGTTGCAGGAAGCAGCCAACTACTCCAGCCCCCAGAGCTATGACAGCGACTCCAACAGCAACAGCCATCATGACGACATCCTGGACTCTTCACTGGAGTCCACCCTGTGACCGAGGCCCCCCCGCGTCTCCTCGCTCCATCCCACCTGCATCCTCCATTTCATTCTGAAGATGACTTCCTGAGCCAGCCCTGGCTGCCACAGCCTTGAAGCCAGAGCAGAGTGGCAGGGATAGGAGACCCCCAGCCCTAGCGCTCTGCCCTTGCATGCGCAGCCCAGGACCTCCTCCTCCCACAGTGACAGCTGTCCTAGCCTCTGTTCTACTCTCCTTCTCGGTTTGCCTTGTTGCCGTGACCTCCGTGAGACACTGAAGATACTTCATGGGAAAGGATCCTCGCCGTTGAGATATAAAGAGATTGAATGAAAGTTTTAAAAATAAGATTCCACTCGGTGCCCTGAAATCCAACAGCACACCTCCTCAAGCTACCCCCAGAAAGAAAAGACTAAACCCAACTTGGAAATAGACACAGCAGGGCTTCCCTCAGCACAGACCCACCAGCTTGGGTCTGGCCACCAGCACCCCAGAGCCATGCCACCCCACCCTCCACGGAAGAATTGGTGCTAACGAGGGTGCTTGCTTGGAACACCACCCAGGGACACTGATGCATCATATGTCTCTGTTTTCCACATGGTGCTCTCCTTCCCCGAGAAGTATTTTGTCTATTCCAATACACCCCTTCCTCCCTTCAGCCCAGCCCCAGTTATCCGTGAGAGCAAGTGAAGAGGTGAGAATGTGAGCGAGCGGATGGGACTAGCAACACAGAAAAGAGCGCCTGTTTCCTTCGTCTGTCCACATGGTCAGGTTTCTGTCCGCAAACACTGTGTACTGTGCAAGTAGTTCTTTGGAGAACTATCAACCCTTGCCTGTGTCTGCCTTTCTACCTGGTTGATTGTGAAAGTTCCCTTCTCCTCTACTACCTCCTCCCTCCCCACCCCACACCTTGACCAGAATTAATCCTCTGGTGAAAGTGAGAGCTAAATAGAGTTGAGTTTGCCCCCTCCTCAGCTTGGATTTCAGTGTTCTGTGCCCTCGACACCTCCTTCTGGGGCTGTGGGCACTCGTTTCCTTGCAGATAGATAGAGGAGCACCAGTTCTCTTCCTGTGGGTGAGTCACGGACCTTGCTTTTCCATCTCTGAGGGCCGAGAACCCCACTTCATCACCTCAGGCATCCCAGACTCCAGTTGCAGGAAGAGTTGATGCTGTCCTCTCACTGAACACTGGCACTTTCCTCAGAACCAAGGTGACACAGCTTAGCAGGGAGGCACAGCTGCCCTTCCCAGAATTCTGGCCCTGCCTCCGTCCTGATGAGCCTTGCCTGACCTGTTCGGTGCTGATCCCCATGCAATGCCTTACTGGTTTTGTACTGACCGTGTCCATTCACATGAGTGTTGTGCCTGCCTGGGGTTGTGTGTGTGTCTTCCCCATCGAAGTAAACAGGGCTATAAGTCATCTATTCATAGAGAGAACACAAGTTGCCGACTTCTCATCCGAAAGACTCATCTGTGTGGGTGTATGATTGTGGGTGGAAAGAGAGAGAGAGAGAGAGAGAGAGAGAAAGAGAGAGAGAGAGAGAGAGAGATCCATTTCTTTAGGCTCCTGTTAGTCTCCAGCGAATGACCTCCCTGGACGGTAACCCCATAAATCCATGCGACTTTGCAAATCTGTGCTCCAGGGGAAACCTAGTGTGCCTTGGCTCCAGCACACTGGTGGTCTCCTTACCGGGTCCGGACATTTGAGCTCTTTGTGTTTTATAGTCTTTCCCAGCCCCAGTGGGGGTGTCAGTAACGATCAGGTTTTTTATTCCACTTTTTGCTGTTCTATTCTTGGATGTTTGTCTCGGTGAATTTTTTTTTCATACCTTATAAGCTTGACCCAGAACTGCTCACTTTGCTTGGAATGGCACTGTTTTTTTGTTTGTTTGTTTGTTTTGTTTTTTGTTTTAATCCCTCCCTCATTGAAAGGAACAAGAAAGTGTCCTGTTAACCGGTAAAGAGAAACATTTCTACCCCCTGCTGTAATCCCACACTCAGCCTTCACTTCCGGTGTGGCTGTGAGTGTGTCTTCTTCTGTTTTGTTTGTAATAAAACTTATAAACCATATGTCTAGCCTGTGACCAGAGCCAAACCCTGAGCCTTCCAGTGCCCCTGAAGGGCAGCCTACCCTTCTCAGTCTATCTCCCAGCAACGACCGTACACTATCATACTGTGAACTTGGGAGCTAGTTAAATCAAGTCCCTCCTTGCGCATAGTTTTCTCAGTCACCCTCAGAGTACACCCTGCCAACATTATTTGGAACTGTTGTCTTTAATGACACCCTCTCCCCACTCGCCATGCCTAGACTTCTCGCCTACCATATCCAGGCTCACAACAGAAACCTGTGTACCTACGGCCGCCTGTCAGGCCAGCGGCGATTTAGTGCCTCCTAGCTCAGCTGCCTTCCTGAAGCTCTGGGAAGCCGGGCTGTCTAAAAGGCGCATTTCCTACTGGGTCATGATTTTACTTTCCTGTTGCTTAGCCTTGGACAAAGTGACTTTGGACTCACTTAGGGCTCTGTCTGAATTGCTTCCATTTTGCCTTTTTCTATAGATAGGCTAATTTTGAAATGAAAGAAATCCTATGCAACACTGATGCTAAAGTACCAGTGGGAACCAATGTTTGCTTCCCAGGAGACCAAGAATTCCACAATGAGTTGGGAAGTCCTTTTAATTTAAGATTGGGGGTGGGGTGGGAGTGTAAGAAAGGCAAGGCTTGCCCAGATCTTCCTCTGACCTTGGGGACATTTTCAATTTTATTGTTTATGCTCAACTTTAAGATTCTGTGTGCCCAAATTTGACCTTGGCAAATCTATTTCAAAAGCAAAACAATCCAACTTTGTGGATATTGAGTGGGAGGTTTGCTGTTTTGACCTGCTTGTTTTGGGCCGAGCGGTTATGAAACGTGTTCTATAAGATGTACATTTTTTTTTCATTGTAAAATAGAAATTGTAAATAATCAATGAAACTGCTGCATTTTGATGACTTTTTTCTAGCCATTTTTAAAGAGAAAACTAGGAATTGAGTATTTTGTGTACGGTATGTTTCCACCGCCCTTTTCCCACCCTCCCTCCCTATTTAATTTTCATTTGTCATGAGGTTTTTGGTTTTGAGAACAATCCGCTGGAGATCTGCCCCATGTCATAGAGAATAAAGCTGATGATTGTACCAGTCTTAAATTATTCATGATTCAATAAAGTTAATGCTTATTTATTCAGATCGGTGGTTTACCTTCTCTGTGTTCCTATGAGACCTGCCTTATGTTAAGTTTATGCCACAAAGACATATTTCTTCCCCCAGAAGCTGTGAACCTGAGGAGCCCCAAACCTGTTTCAGAGCCACCTGTGCTGGGAAGCCATCAGGAGCCACCTCTGCCCATTTCTCTTGGAAGCCACTTCCACTCACTGGAGTTTGTTAAGGACACAGCCATGAATCTGCCATCTGTCAGATTCAGTGCACCTTCTGGAATGCTGCTTTCCCAGATCCACTGTGGCCCTCCAAACTCTCTTTCTCTTTGCTGTTGTTCAAAATTTAATGAGTTTTGTTTGGATTTTTGCCTTTTGATATTTTCTTTTCAGATACAGTTTTATGTGTCCCATGCTAGTCTCAAATTCAGGGATAACCTTGAACTTCTAGTATTCCTGCATGTATTACCATGCCTGAGCCTGGGTGGAGCCGAGGGCTTCCTACATGCTATGCAAACACTTAGTAGAGCCCCAGCTGCAAGTCTGTTTTCCATTCTTCATTCTTGGCAGGCACGGTGTGCTGTTGCAGGCGTGGGTGCAGAGACCAAATCAGAGTCTTTCTCTTCCCCTCAGACACTGCAAATCCAAGTTTTCACCAACTGTGTTGTGCTAGTGCTCACTCAGCACCTGTCAGCCAGCTTCCCTCTGGCTCCCCTCTCCAGCGGCCTCCAGCCTCTGTTAATCACTCCTGTGTTTGCTGTTAAAATCAGCTGTTGAGCTTCTGCATGTAAGATCACGAGTTATCTACCCAAATAGGTTCAAAACTTCTAGTCCTATCATTGCAGGCAGTAATAACAAGTCCAGCTCTTCTCTGTGTTAGACTGTATAGACCAGGCTGGGCCGGAACTTGCTGGGCATCCCAGGTTGGCACTGAACTTACAGAGATTTGCGTGCCTCTTGTGTCTGTGGTATACACCACCCACCCCACCATTTTCCCCCAGTGGCCGAATAGCATTTAACTGTGTATACACAAGCTTTCCTCATGCACTCACCTGTCAGCTAGCATCTTAGTTGACTCCATAGCATAGCTACTGAGAATGTCAGGTGACATGGACTGCACATATCTTTGATAGCCTGATTGTGTTTCCTTTGGACATAAACCCAGTAGTGGGATTTCTATACCCTATAGTTAGTCTGGCTTTCATGTTTTCTTTTTGTTTATTTTATATACAGGTGTGTTTGTCTGCATGTGTAAGGATGTCGGGTCCCCTCAAACTGGAGTAACAGCCAGTGTGAGCCGCCATGTGTGTGCTGAGACCCACACTGAGATCCTCTGCAAGAGCTGGGTGTGCTAGCTGAATGTGGTCGTGCATGTCTTTAATACCAGCAGTTGGGAAGCAGAGGCAGGCCTTGATCTCTGAGTTCAAGGCCTGCCTGAGCTAGATAGAGAGTTCCAGGACAGCCAGAGCACTGTAGAGAAATCTTGTTTGGAAAAAAAAAAAAAAAAAAGAGGTGGGGGAGGGTGCAGGGGTGAGGCAGCAAGTGCTCTTAGCCGCTGAGCCATGTCTCCAGCCCCGGTTTGAAGGCTTTGAGAAGCCTGTCATGTTCTCTTAGAGCCGTACTATATTCATTTCCATTGCCATTGTCGGAGCTCTTTCTCCACGTCTTCACCAGCAGTTAACTGTCTTGTCCTTTGGAGCGTATCTGTTGTCGGGTCCCGGGTGGTGCTAGAGCTTGACTCCTGGACCACACTCTAAGTAGACAGAGCCGGTTCCCAGGCACCTCCCTGCTGACCGCACGAAGGACTGCGAGGCGCCTCGAGAACTTAAAAATGCCACAGGCTTTCTCCAAAGTTCCACAAAATCTCCAAGATAACCCGAGACAGTATTTTCCCTCCCACTTTAACCCTGGAATTAAATTAAAAAATCAGAGAAAATTTGTCAAGACACTGTAGCTACAAGGTGAGAGAACGGAAGTTCAGCTCCACACCTTGCCTGATCTCAGGGCCTCACATTCCAGGACGTCACCAACAGACAGAGGCATCAGAGGTGGTGCCTTAGCACTCACCTTTAGCAGCGACCACAGAGTCAAAGGTTTAAAGAGTCCTGTGGATCACAATGAGATTGATCCTCCACAGCACAGCCGGCTCCAGTTCTGAGGATCTGAAATTCCCCACATGATAATGCATGATGGCCTGACCAGGAAAGGACAGAGAATCCAGATGTTTACCATGGGCGACTTCAGTGCTTGTCCAAAAAGGAGGAGGCGGAGGGACAAGAAGTGATTAGGAGGGTCTGCAGCCTGTGACAGGGTGTGCCAAGTGCTGTCACCTATTGGTAGGAGCTGCTTCCTGGTGTGTCCCGGGAAATGGGGTTGGCACACACAAAGCACATGATAGGCTGGATAACTTTAAAGAGGAGATGGTTTAAAGTCGCTGCATACATATTATCAATATTATAATTACATACAATATATTCTATTCTGTATAAAATATAATTATTTTGTATGATTATAAATATAATTATAAAATATATATTATAACATGTAAATTATATATTATTACCTCCACCTTATAGGTGCAAAGTAGCCTAACAGTGTTCAATAACTTAACTGTATATTAGAAATGAATTTTTAAGCACTTGGGAGGCAGAAGCAGGTAGATCTCTGAGTTTGAGGCCAGCCTGGTTTACAGAGTAAGTTCCAGGATAGCCAGGGCTACACAGAGAAAACCTGTCTTGAAAAACAGCAACAAAACATAACAAAACAACAGCAACAACAAACATGCAAATAGTGTGAAGGACTAGAAGACTAGACCAGATAAGCTCAAACCCAGCACATACTGCCCTTACTATGTGGAATTGTGAATAATGTCAGTGACTATAGGACCCGGGGAGAAAAAGATACAGCTTGACCAGCTTGAAGCTTGAACCTAATGGCAGCTGCTGGTTCCCACTGTAAGCTTGAAGTTGGCCTGTTCTTTTTAGAGGCTCAGTGTGCTCACCAGCTTGGGAAAGACCTTCCAGACTACGCTTCAGCTCTGGGCAGTTTTCAGCCATCAGCCGTTAGTCGTTGGGGGACAGACAAGTAGGAAAGGAACATACACATTCCTCCTCCACCGAGGGACCCACCTGGGACACTGGTTGCTCAAGGCTCTGCAAAATTCACAGTGATGGAAGCTGGAATTTGTGTGGCACAGTAGAGGAAGCAGGAGGGGCAGTGGCAGGCTTCTACACTGAGCTTAAAGCCTCAGCTGCCACCTCACAGGAACTGCTGGCTTCAGCAGACCAGCAGACTGGAAAAGAGTCACGAGGTGGTGAGGCTGCTGCACAAAGGGGCTGGGAACAGCCTGTCGGGAACACGGACTGTGCTTGGCCTTCCATGTCTGTTGATAGCTGTGAATGGAACTTTGTGGGGACCACAGCCCAATAGTGGCAGGGGCAGTCACTTGGGCCCTTCCAGAAGGAAGGTCCAGGTCAGTCCTCTGCTTAAGTTCAAAGTTAAGTGTGAGCTATACCGCTTCATGCCATTCAACTCCCCTGACCCCTGCCTTCAATTATGACACAACCAGCCACATTTGTGCCACAGCCGCGAAGACCCCGACACCCTCCCTGAATCGTGCTTGTCCCCACAACTCTGATCCCTTGGCCTACATAGTCTCTGTAGGTGTCCCAGGACAGAGCTTCATGGCTTCCAAGGGCCAAATTGGACACCAAAAAGAAAGGATGCAGACAGGTGTGTATGAGGGAGTGTGACCTGAAGGTGGCAGAAATGGGCTGCCCTGCATAGCCTCTGGTGTCCAGACAAGCGCTGGAAAGCTGGTGACAAGGGAGCAGCAGGTATAACCGTGCTGTGGTTGGCAGGCTGGTCCTGGCTTCCCTGAAGCTTAGCTTACCAAGCAGGGTGAGGGCAGAGGGCAGAGAACAAGCTTGTATGCTGGCTCTAGCGCTGCTTGCTCTTTAGAGGCTCCGAGTCTCCCGCCTCTGGCATCCCTGGCTCCATCATTTCTGGACAGTCACCACTGGCCTAGGAAGCAGGGCAGAATTTTAGCCCTCAGCCCAGAGATGAATTAGAATGTTCTGGGAGAAACACCTGTATTCAGGAGAAGAGTGTGCGTTCCAGCACAGCTTGGCATCGATGCTTAGAGACCATGTCGCAAAACAAAAAAACCAACAAATGTTGCCATTTAGGGGCCACCCTGCCTACTACCTCCCAGTGACCAGCAGAGGGCAGCAAAGCCCAAAGTTAATCCTATCAGCAACCGCTCTGCTCTTTCCCTCCCCTCTCCTCTTTTCCTCCCCTACTCTCTGAGTTTTTCTCTGTCCTTCTTCTCTTTGTCTCTCCTCTCTGTGAGTCTGTTGGTGACCCGTTCTTCTCTTTTCTCTCCCCTGGCTCTGTCCATGGGTCTCCCCTTCCTCTATGCTCCCATCCCCACCTCAGGGAATGTAGTGGTGTATAAAGAGGAACTAGTGGGTGCTGGGCACCTTAAGCCACACACCATCCTCTGTGGCTGCAGTAAGGTGAGGCCTCAGGGATGAGTAATGAAAAGACTTGGCAAGGTGTCCTCGGTCAGGACTAGAGAAAGGATCTGTCCTGGGGTGCTCTGGTCCCAAAGCGCAGAGTCTGACACGATTGTTAAACTGTACCCGAACAGCTGCCGCCTCAGCACTCAGCCCTAGCAAGTGTTGCCCTGAGCAGTTGAGAAGTTGAGCCTGGAGGCATTACCACTCTTCAGAGGAGAGACTGGTGTTTAGAAAGGGAAGAAATTTATAGCAGCCAATCCTGAGGCAGGACAAGATCCTCGGGGTCTGAGGACCAGCAGGTACACTTAGGTGTACAGGCTGCAGAGTTGCTGGCATCCAGCTCCCCTGCTTGCAGGCTGAGTCCTTGAGAAACAGGGCTGCTCCAGGAGCCTAGGCTAGCTCTTCAGTAATGTCGGAGAAGCGTCCCCTTCAGTAAGTGCCCCTGCAGCTTCCACCATCCCTCTTTCTGACAGCTTTATTTTGTGTGGGGGTCCACCCCTCCTGGTGGTGAACTTGGACTTAGCCTGTCTTCTTGGCTTCCTCTTGAAGGTGGAACAGAAATACAGATGGGGGGGCGGGGGTTCTCACTTGCTCACACTGAGTTGCTGACACTGTCCACGGGATCACTGCCGCCCTCTGGACTCTATCTAGTCAAAGAATATCCTACTTGGAGTCCACCCGACTCCAAGATCCTCCACCTGAGCAAGACATCACCATGGAGACACCTTGAAATTTGTTGATGGCAGTACCTCATGTGAAGCATAGAGCTAATGGGAGCCATTCTGGGCTTCTTTTCTGTTGACCACAGAGGCCATAGTCAAGGCTGATGACTATAGCCAGGCAAGGCAGTGTGTTCTGGCGGTGGCTTACAAAACCTGGGCTCTCCAGCCAGCCACTGGGCTTAAATCGACTTGGTGCCAAACCTGTGGGAGTATGGGTAAGTCACTTCCCATTTCAGAAGCTACACGCCACACACCATTAAGGTGAAGGTGACAAGAATAGGACTATCTTAGAGGTCTGACCAGGATAAATGGGCCAAATAGTATGTGCAGGGTGAGACACTTGGCAAATGTTAGCTGTGATAACAATCTTTTTGGATCTAAAGGTTCATGAGAGGCTGGGGGTGTGGGCTTATGTAACTTACATGAAGCTTGGCTTGATCCCCAGCACCCAAAAAACAGGGCATTGTGGCACATACCTCTAATCCCAGGACTTAGGAAGTAGTGGCAGGAGAATCAGAAGTTCAAGGTCATTGTTGGTCAAATAGTGAGTCAATGTAGCATGGGTTACTGAGGCCAGTTTCAAAAATAAAATAAAATTGTCATCAAGACCTTCCAGGCTAGAATGCACATCTGGCCTCATGCTTTATGGTGAAGTCATTGCTGGAGGTGTGGTTTCTAGACAAGACACCTCAGAAACTCATGCCCAGCCTTGGGCTCAGGAAGGTTAGAGTGAGACGTTGGCCACCTGAGGTGAGAACCCTTTCATGACTGGCCTCCCACTGCATCCTTGACTGGCCCTTATTCTGTATCCCTATGTGAGTCCTGGGCCTGCCTGTGTTGCCATAGCAGTGGAGAAGCTTGGCAGGTACCTGATTCCATAGCAGCCTTGACAATGGGTCCCAGAGTTAGCTTCCTTCTCCCTTCTCTCTGGCAAATGTTGAAAGAAGTCCCAGGGTAGGGGGTGGGGAGAGTGGGGCAGCTCTTTAATGCTGCCATCTGCACTGGGCCCTGCCTACGGCATGGATGCCCTGCTTATATGTTCCTATCTGGGCTGGGGTGTGTTGAGCATCCACAGCACTGCAGAGATGTCTATACACAAAGCTCTGTCATAACTGGGTGGCCGCACACTACCACGCAGCCTGAGTTCTTTCTCGCCAGACCCACGCGTGTGGCTCAGCAGGAGTGTCACCACAGCGACAGTAGCACTTCATGTGTGCCTCCCTTCGCCAACAGCATGGCCCCGGTTAATCTTCTCCTCAGCGCAGTAAAACGACCAGGCTGCAGATGGCTCTTCTGGCCTTCCTGTTGGAAACGGGCATGTGGGATGGTCATGTGAAGCAGGAAGCAGGGCATAAAGAAGGGAGCTCCTGCTCTGTGGAAACGAGGGGAGTGGTCCAAACAGGAGTCTTTCTGGGTAATAGCAGGGTTGGCTGGAAAAGCAAGGCCAGACCTGGGAAGATGACTGAAGTTTTTAAATGCAGGGGGTGGAGAATCACTGATGGTTGCCTACTCAGGAGCCGCCTCGCTCTTCTGTCAGAATCACAATTTGGTTCAGGCAGAGAACAGACCACAGTCAGCCTGAGCTGACTCTGACACCTCCTATCAGTTCAGGCACAGTATGGAGCCAGTGAGACATAGTGGGTATCTGCGGAGGATTCTGGGAAGCGTTTTCCTTCCAGATTCCATGGGAAAAGAAGCTCCCTTTGCTCCTTTGCTGTGGTACTTCTTGCCCCCTGCTTTGGATACCACCATGTGATGGCATCTTGATGACTGGAGCTACATGGCCACATGGCCACCAAGGGCCACATGCTCCAAGTGAAGTCACAAGAAAGTAATACATGTTTGTTTGTTTAAATACCAGGTAAGCCATTGCTAGCAAGGTTTGCCCACCCAGTACAGCTACATTTCCTGAGGGCTGGGGGCCATATATGTTGTTAGTGGATATTATCTCTTCTGATGGTTTTGAAAAGGGCTTCAGAGAGTACAAATCACTATGACATCCAGTGCCCATGAGGTAAAGAATATAGGCATAGGAACTAAACGTGTCCTGGGCCACATTCCCTCTTTTACTGGTGCCCAGGATTCTATAGGGAAGAGAAGTCCAGGATTCCAGAGCAGTTATGAGCCAAGAAATGAGTGGTGGCCTTCCAGACATCTGGAAACAGTAGGCAGGAGGGCAACCATGATGTCACAAAACAGGGCAAGCAGACAGCTGGGAAGGAAAGCAAGCTGTTGCAAGGCTTCAGAAGGGAGGTGGCTCAAGGGGTACACACTGGGATTCCTGGTGAGTTGGGTGGGTGGTAAGGGGCTTATAACAGTTAGTAACACCAAGGATGGACACACAGATAAACAGAAGCACGGCAGGGTCATTTGAGGCCAATTAAACAGTCTGACTTTTTCTTCATCTCTCTTGAATGTGTGGTGCTAATGTTCACCTGTTAATCATGGAAAGAGCGATGAATGCAAAATTATTCTCTTAGCCAAGGTGCACGCAGCAATAAGTGGCAGAGTGAAGACACTGACCAACATTTTATCTCATGTCACACTTGCCTTTTGGGTGATGTTTTAACTTAAAAATTGGTCCAAAATTAAAAAGGTTGACTTTTATTTTATTATTGTTATTATGGTGTGTGGGCATGACATGTGTATAGGAAGGGGTGTAGAGGTCAGAGGATAATTTTGTGGCGTTATTCTCTCCTGTCTTTGTATGGTGCACCAGTCAGATTTTTTTGTGAACTTGACACAAGCCAGAGTCGATTTGGAAGAGGGTGCCTCAACTAAGAAAGGTCTTGATAAAACTGGTTGGCAGGCAAGTCTATAGGGCATTTTTTTAACTGATGATTGATGTAGGAGGGCCAAGACAACTGCGGGCAAAGCCACCTCTGGGAGGTGGTCCTGGATCATGTAAGAAAGCATGTGAAATAAAACTATGAAGAGCAAGCCAGTAAGCAGCGCCCTCCATGGCCTCTGCATCAGCTCCTGCCTCCAGGCTCCTGTCTGATTCCCTTTGTGATAGACTGTGACCCGTAAGCTCAGTAGCTCCCTTTCTCCCAAGTTGCTTTTTTATTCATGGTCTTTATCACAGCAATAGAAACCTCAGTAAGACACTGGGTTTCAGGGAGCAAGCTCATATTGCCAAGTGCCTTTACAAGCCACCTCCTCTGTGCAAAAGTCAAAACCAGGTTGGACTAACTCAGTCCTGCTCCCCCTTTCGAGTGCAGGTGTTCGAACACGCAGTGCCCTAGTTGATAGGAACATATAGCTTGCACAGAGTAGATACGCAACCAATGACTTAGGGGAGAGACTCCCACTGAACAGCAGGCATGTGAGGCCAGCAGAAGGAAGAAGGAGTTGTGGGAGGGTTTTTTTCCTTAGCATTTGCTCTCTCCCACAGGCAATTGCCTGTCAGAGATGGCACAGCTGAGCAATGGCTAAGAGCTGCCGTGGCCTCTGGAGAAGGACTTCTTGGTTTGAAAGCTCGCTTTGTCACTTACTAATTGTGCAGCAAGTTCCCCAACCCTTTGTGCCTCAGTTTCTCTGCCTGTAAATGTAAGTTAAAGAAGGCTGCTATGAGGCATAGCGCAGGAAGTTAAGTGTTGGTGAATGCTGGCTAAGTGTTACCACTGTCTCTACCTGTAACCCTGCCTTGAGTGAGACGATCCCAGCTTTGTGGCCCAGTCCGCACTTGGGAATGCTCTGTGCCCATCTCCATTTGTTGCCCTTTACCAAACTACCTTTCTCTCTCCCCTGTAGCTGGCATTTTGCTATTTTATGGGGTTGGTTTTTGTTCCATCTTTCTCCACTCCTTTTCTTCTTCCCTTTCATCCCCTAATACTAGATAGGAGATTAAAAAAAAAAAAAGGATAGAGAGGAAAGGGGGCAATGTTATCGTTAGACTGCATCCTGTTGATTAGGGCCATTGAGCACCTTGGGGCAAGTTTGATCTTCATCATCAGGAAATCTAATTTCTACTTGCTTCTTCTTTGCACACAACTACTTAACAAACAGCAATCAACAGCAACCAACAACCAACCAACAACCAACCCCCCTCCATGCCCTAGCATTTATATATTCTCTGAGAAGTCCCAAGAACTCCAAAAGTTACAGAAACTATTTGCAGACGGCAAAACCACACCTCTGCCAGAGCATGAGGTGAATCATAGTCAGCTGCTGCGAAGCAGCCCCACGTCCCCACACTAAAACAAAAACATAGTCTTATAATATTGCCATGTTTGTTTTTTTTTTAAAGAAACCAAAATTCCAAAATTCTCACTGCACTTCCCTGCAGGGAACTCTGCAAGGCAGCCCCTCTCCCCTGTTGTAGGAGGCAGTCCTCCAGCAGAGCAGCCACCATCCTCCTCAGATCAGCTGTGCCTGCTTGTAAGACTCCGTCCTGGTCAGCTTGTCGGTTGCTGATGTTTCCTCACAGACGGGGTATAGTACACCTCCACCTGAGATTCCAACTTCTCCTCCTAGCTGTGGATATGCACTTCTGCCCTAAGTGTGTGTGGCCTCATGTCTCTGGGTGTGCTGGAATGCATCTGCTCAGGAAATTTAATTGGGAAACTTGATCCATTCAGCTGTGGGGAAGCAATCAGGCTGGGTGAAGACCTTCCAGCATGGCTGCTTTCGGATCACCGTACTTTTGCCAGTAACTCCCTTACTCCTCTGTGAGTAAGCCCAATGAACTCGTTGGTTTTCAACTTTGTCTGGTTGAACTATTTCTGGTTTGTCACTGGGTCTTTATGAGAAGGGAGTAGGTGTTTATGTATCCTCAGAGAAGGAATTCTCACAACACCCTCCCAATACTCTTTCTCTTTGACCCCATCTATGTCTGTCCCCAAGTCCCTCCAAGATCTATGTCCCTTGAGGTTTTACCACCTACCAAACACCCGTTCTTGTCTTTGTTCTTGTTATGTTTGCCTGTGTGGCAACCACTCTGTGTGGCAGTGCAGGAAATGAGAGTGTGTCTCAGGTCTTTTTCTGCACTCCCACCCATATGGATAGCATGCACATATATACACAGCTGTGTTCCTGACCAGTCCTTATTGACGCCTGCTGGATGCCGATGTACCATCTACTCACTCATCTTTATCCTCTCAGCTCCAGTCTGTATTGCTAGTCTATTTACACCAGCTTTGCCTTCAGATCTACAAAAGGCAAAACCAAGCCAGGCACGTCGTTTGGCACCTGCCTTCCAGTCAGTTTTGTCACCCAGCTCTTCTCAAAGCCAGTGTGCTCAGAAAACTTGTCTGTACTGGACTTCAGGTTTGTCTTATTATAACCAATAGTAGGAAATACATTTTACAGCACAACCCAGTGTGCGCACGTGCACACGCCTGTGCAGTCACTCTCTCACCTGCAGTGTATAAGCACACACTCACACACGCACAGGCTCACTGCACACAGCCCAAGGACATTTATAGCCCATGTCACTTGAATACACAACGAGATGATTTTTCATTTTTCTTATGTGTGAATGAGCACTTGGCCTCCTGTACATCGTCTGTCTGTATGCCACAGGTGCACAGTCCTGGAGGGGCCCGAAGAGGGCATTGGATTCCCCTGGAACTGGAGTTATAGATATTTAGAGCCACTATGTGGGTGCTGGGAATTGAACCTGGGTCTTCTGGAAGAGCTGTCAGTGCTCTTAACCTCTGAGCCATCTCTCTAACCTCAGTCAAAACCAAACTTTCATTTATCCTGGGCAGGCCTCAGAGTTGCTGTGTCTCCTAAGATAACCTGAGTTCCAGCTCCTCCTGTTTCACCCTCCCCTGTGTTCGCAAGCAGGCACCATCACACCTGGTTTACACCCAGGGTTTGTGTATGCCAGGCCAGCTTTCTACCAACTAAGCTGCACCCTCAAACCACAGTGAAGGCCTCTATCCAATTCTGTATAATACTTTATCCTTTAGAAAATAAAGGAAGAGCCTGGCAGCGGAGCCCCACACCTTTAATCTCAGCACTTGGGAGGCAGAGGCAGGTGGATCTCTGAAATTTGAGGCCAGCCTGGGCTACACAGAGAAAACCTGTCTCAGAAGTTTTTTTTTAAAAAGGAAAGAATTAGTTTATTTTTTATTCTTTGTCTTCTATTAATTTTTAGTACTAAAGGTAATTAAATATATTAATATATATTGCAAAGGATAATACAGTAAAGTTTGTTGTTAAGATTTAATTAACATCTTTATTTCCTCCTAACACAGCTACATTTGAACGTCTTGCATCCTCGCAACCCCACCTTCACACTCCCTTGTCTGCTCCTCTAGGGACAAGACTGGGGCAGGGATCTCTCTTGTGCATGCTTGCCTGTTACCAAATCTGCACACACCTACAGGATATATGTTAACTTTACAACGTTTCACACTTTGTTTTATTTAGACTAGATTTTCACATACAGTGTGGCCTGAGACAGGAGCTTCAGATTTAGGGACCATCCTAGTGCTCTTTTCTGACAGGAGCACTTCCTTTGCATTCCTCTGAAATCTCTTTACCAAGCATTCAGCTCAATTTTCCTGAGTATGCAGGTTCGTTTCTGGGATGTTTCTTTTCTAATTTATACCATATCTTATAAGCAAAAAGTGCCTTGTCAGGGGCCCCAGGAAATTTGTTGTGACTCAGCAGGACACCATACAGTGGATCCCCCTACATGCAGAGCGCTTTGCTCTGAGGGAAGGCCTCAGGGCAGAGCCCCCTGACCCTCTCCTGCTCTCTCCCAGAGCCAGATCTCCCCCATAAGGCACAGAGAGGGCAGGCTCTCTGTTATGAAATAGAATGAGCAGTGTATGCAACAGATATGGGGGAGTTTTGCTGGGGGAGGGGAGAGGAGTGAGGAACTGGGGAAGGAGGAAAGGCAGCAAGAGAGCCATGAGGGTGGGGGTGGGATGCTGAGAGAGGGCATGTGCAACCTAGGGGCAGAAGAAGGTGTGAGCAGCCAGTGATGACATAAGCAGTTGCTAGGTCCCTGAGAGCAGGCCAGTGGAACTGCCTGTACGCTAACACACTCCCTTCTCCTGAAGGCCCCATATCTTCCCACACCTAGGGGAAAAAGTGCTGTGTCAGAGGAGAGTTTGGAAGAGGAAGACCTGGGTGGGTCCCTGGTCTATGAACAGCTATGGACCTTTTGGTTCAGTCACACTTACTTCATCATAGCTCACTGTCACAGCAGCTTTCCCAGAGGCTTTGGCTCTTCATCCCTGAAGGCTCCGATGTCATGAAAAACTTTAATGAAATACATATCATGTTTGGTAACTGGACATGTTAGTCACCACGTCTATGAGGTCTGGGTGAGGAGAGGAATCCATCTTCCCCTCCCAGCCTCCTGTCTAGCTCAATTGTTCCTCTTCTCATCTTCATGGCCATTTGAGAACCTGTAAGAGAGTTGACCTTGCTGTGTTCCCTAAGATGACCTCTTCTCTGCTTTTGTCATCATAGACTCTCCTGGTACCCCGTGTGATGGCTAATCTGGGCATATCTGTGAGAGGTTTCCAGAGTTTTAACAGAAGAGGGAGGGCTATGAATGTGGGTGGTACCATTAATGAACTGGAGCCAGAGAGAGGAAGAGGGAGAGAGTCTCGGCTGAGCCCTACAACTGTTCTCTGTGGGAGGGACTACAGACAAAGCTACTAGCTGCCACTCCCTCCCCATCTTCTCTCCTCCTTTTCTTCCCCTCCCCCTCCCTCTTCCCCTCTCCTTCCGTCTCTCCCCTTCCTCCTCATCCTCCTCCCTTGCCTTTCCTGCCATGATGGCCTACCTTTCAAACCATGAGCCAAAACAACCCCTTTCTTCCTTCCTTCCTTCCTTCCTTCCTTCCTTCCTTCCTTCCTTCCTCCCTCCCTCCCTCCCTTCTTTCCTTCCTTCCTTCCTTCCTTCCTTCCTTCCTTCTGCTTTTTTTTTAATCAGGCATTTTGTTACAGCAATGGGACAAATAACAAATATGCCCTCCTCTCCTTTCTGTTGGCATCTTTTCTACCAGCTTTTTTCTCTGTCTTTAAAAACCATGTGAATAATATGCAAATAATTTTAAAAGTAGATAAGAAAATAAGTCATAGCCCTGTGAGGGAGCATGTAGCACCCTCATGTCTGCTCAGCTCTGTTCCCAAGGGCACTTCAGACTACCAGACAGTGAAGGGCAGCCAAGAATCCCTCCAATGTCCTCACCTTCTGTGCTGGCTCCCACCACCCTCCCTGCAGCTCTGTGCAGAGCCCTGAGCATCCCAGCTCCTGGCTCAGAAGTGGATGTCTGCATGCACTTGCAAAGGAGTGTGCTCTTTCCTGCTCCCACTGTGCAATGGCCGGAAGAGGGCAGTCATCGAGGACCATGAGGTGAGAGCTGGGTACTGAGGAAGATGAAGAGACCTGAGGCATTCCACGGTGCTTGAAGCCACCACGCCAACCCTGTACTTCACACAGAACAGAGGTGGGCAGGTGTCAGCAAACATCAGCGTTTCACTCAGACCCAGACCCAGGATCTACTTAGGCTCTTCCACCAGAAAGCTCATGTCCAGTTCTGCGTTTGCTTTTTGCGGAAGCCTTTCCCCTTCCTTGTCTCCTGCAATTATTTTGATACCTGTTGATTCAGTTTTTAATGCCTCAACTTCTCCCCTCACCCCTGTCCAAGCCCCATCATTTCTAACCAGCGTCGACTGTTGTTCATAGCCAGTGTTCCCTGCAAGTAGTCACCTTTGAAGCCCTGGAACTCTTTCCTGTTACACAGAACAAACTGTAAGCCCTTCTCATGTCTGTGACTTGGACTCCCTTGAAACCTGGCTGTCACTCATCCTGTCTCCTGGTGCCTTCCTGGCATCTCCCAACTGTTTGCATGTTCTGCATTAAGCAGTATGGTCAGGACATGTGCACTCTGCCTTCTGCAGGTGTGTTGGTATAATGTTCTTTTGAAATGTATACACCTTACCCTTGTTCATTCAAATGTTGATTTCTCCCTCACTATCTGGTTTCAATCGGACATTGCATTGTGATACTTATTCTAAACATCACCTGTCTCAAGTTAATGTAAACATGCCATCATTTGTTCTATAAATTGTCAATTAAAACAACCAGCCACAAGGTTGAGCAATGGAGAGGATAGGGTGGAACATCCTGGTTCAGAGTGGGAGGAGAGGAAGGAAGGCAGGAGGAGAGGAAGGAGAAGGGGGAGAAGAGGAAAGAAGAGGGAGAACAGAAGCTGGAGGAGAGATCTTGGAACAACAGGGAGGAATAAACCAGACCTAAGATATCACAGAAAGCAAGTATAATGGGTGAATCTGAATGGTAGGAACTATGAGAGCTTGGAGGTTTAGGATTAACCACAGCTTTACTAAAAGATAAATCAATAGTAAATATTAATGGCCAAATGCAATACAGGTGTTACTGAATAAAATGTCCCCTTCCTAAAGAGGTTTCCTGCTGCCTCTGCATTTCCCTTTTAACCCTTCTTCCACTTTTAAATTAATCACTTGTTCAATATCATTTGTTCATATGCATGGCTGTTCTGTCTCTTGCACACTGAACTGTTGGCTCCCTGTCAGCAAGGATGACACCAGACTATTAGACAGTGAAGAACAGCCAAGAGTCCCTCAAGAAGCCTCTCTCTCCTCCTTCTGTGCTGGCTCCCACCACTCTCCCTGCAGCTCTGTACAGAGCCCTCGGCGTCTAGGCTCCTGGGTCAGAAGTGAATATCCGCATGCACTTGCAAAGGAGTGTGCTCTTCTGTCTTTCCTGCTCCCACTGTGCAAAGGTTAGAAGATGGCTGGATCTCTCATCCAAAACTAAGAAGGCTTGTGGGCTTAGTGGGAGAGATCCTTGGTTGACTTTCCTCCTACTGCTCATAGGCTGTGCTACATCCACCTACATGAGCCTGTCTGGAACATGGATACTGAGGTCTCCTCTGATTATCCCGTGAGGTTATGAAATTTAAAAAAAAAGACCAAATGTGATGTGGAGGGAGCAGGTGGAAGACACCCAGAGGCCCACCTGCCATGTGGTCCACCTGCTCTGGAAGCCACTGCAATGAGCAAGTGTGTGATATAGAGATGGGAGAGAAAGAGAAGCACTGTTAGGACACTGTAAGGAGAGCTGGGACTAGGGATGAGAGGATGGCAAGAAGCAAACACTGATGTGAGTGGCCTGCCCTGCCACCTGAGGCAATCAATGGTGGAGTCCTGGCCTGTGCTGCAGCTAAGGACCATGTCCCGGTCTGTGGCCCTGCAGCAGCCAGGGTCTGTGTCCATGTCAGTAGCCCGTGTTACCACCAAAGGCCATGAGGAAGTAGCTGGTCTGGGTTGTGCCTGGGACTGTGTTGCAGGCTGCACAGAACTGGCAGTGCTCCTCATTGGCTGCAGAAATTGGAAGAGCCCCTCCCACTTTCCCCAACCCACCTCAATGGGGCAGCACAGTAAAGCCAGCTGGCCCTAATGGCATGGGGGCGGTGGAGCTGGCCTGAGGGCATGAGAACAGAGCCCTGGCTCTGCCTCTTGCTGGCTGTAGCATCAGGTGAGCTAGCTGGGGCAGTGCTGGAGAGCTTGCCCTGATGGGTGGGTGCAGGAGAGCTGGTGCTCTGACCAGCTCAGCTACCATCCAGGCCCAGATTCAGGGCTTTGAACTGGCTCCACCCCATCTATGAACTGCTGGAGCACATGACAGGGCTGGTCCTACAGATCCAAAGCTACAGATCTCCATGATACAGGGAGTCATGATGTGGACCCAGAACTGATAGAGCAACCAAAGCCAGAGGCCTCAAACCAGAGCAGTGACTAATTGCAAAGAACAAGTAATGATATAGGGACAGAAGGGTATACTGTGTGTCACACACAGTATAGTGTGACACACTATAGCTTCCACTGTGAGATTGCGAGTGTGTGTGTGTGTGTGTGTGTGTGTGTGTGTGTGTCTGTTTCTTTTTGTGGAGGAGGTTGCAAGGCTGGATGGCAGATACAAAGAAAAGGGTGGGGTTGGGGTACATGATAGAAATTCACAAGGAATCAATAAAAAGTTTTTTTTTTAATTACCAAATGCTACGGGGTTAATCTTCTATTGAATCAAGGAAATCATACAGAAACTCTGCTCACCCATTTGCAGGAGACCTGCTCTTCTAAACATGAGTTAACCGGGTTTGGTCGCTCACACCTGCAGTCTCTGCACTGGAAAGGCTGAGGCAAAAGGATTGAGTTTGAAGCCAGCCTTGACTAGATAGGGAATTCTAGGTTAGTCTGGGTTATGAAGAAGAACCCTGTCTAAAAGAAGGAGGATAAATGAAGAGTCTGTTACCCAACTTGCTGAGGCCTATGATGCAATGACTGTTTCTTACTCATTTTTCCTGTAACCATGGTTTGAGTTTATTTGTTTATATTCACTCATTCATCCATCTATTTATTTGTTTGTTTGATAAGTTTTATTTATTTATGGCATACAAACCTCAGCATGACTGACATCATCAGATCCCTCTGGCTTGAGAATGGGTGGTGCAGTCCTTGGAGAAGTAGAAAATGGAAGTTTTCTCAGAACAGTCAGAGCCCAGCTCTGTCTTCCTGGGATCCCCTCTGCCGAGTGCACTGTTGAATGTGTGTGTGGGGTTGGTAGAAAAGTGGGTGAAGTATAGAGCTGTCTTGACTGTTCGCACGGGAAGAGGATTAGCTGTACATCATCTCTTCTAATCACAGTTGAAATGGAATCCTAAAACAAGAAAACAAAGGAGTTGCTTTCCCTCACTCTGTTTAAAGTGAAACCATCAGTTTAAACTCAGGGAAGCCCTTTTCTTTCTGGAGACTGTAAAGTTGAAAACCAGTGCAGTCCCTGCCAGGAAATCCACTTCCATATTTGACATTGACTTTCCACATTTGGACCAAAGATGCTTTTTGTTGTTTTTAATGTTGTTTTAATCATTCATGGGGTGAGGCACCACAAAGCACACATGGAGTCAGAGGACAACTCTCAGGGGTCTGTTCTCTCCTTCCACCGTGTGGATCCCGGGGTGGAACTTTGCTCAGGAAGTTTGGCGGCAAGCACTTTTACCTCCTGATCTATCTTGCTGGCCCCCTGAAGACACTTTTTAAAGAGAGAACAGACACGTGTCACAGGCATCCCTGTGAAGACCAAGGCTGGTAGAGTGGGGGTTGTGCTTTCCAGTTTCTTTACCCTTAGAAGAAAGAGAATGTGCAGCCATCTTCGGGGTGACAGGGGCAGTCAGTCTTGTGCAGACCTGGTTCTGCTATGCCAGGAGGCAGTAGCGATTTGAGGCAAAGTGGCTCAGCATCATCTGTGACCAGCGCCTGCCTGGTGAGACATTAACACTACAGTGTGGTGTGGGCGTGCACTCTGATCCTCACAGCTGTCCTGCAAAGATTGTGATAAGACACCATTGATGTCCAGAGCAGAGTCGTTGAGAAACGTAGTAGGTGGGACCTACTTGTTTCCACGTGCTGCCTTTGAGGGAAAGCATCTACTCACCATCTCACTTGCACCCAGAAGCATGCACTCTTTCCTGTATTGCTTGGAACAGAGTTCCTTATCCAGGTAGAGCTAAATCATTCTCGAATGCTTCAGTGATTCTCCTACAAAGTCTTTCTTGCTGCTCTCATTATTCAGTGGAAGGGAGATGGGTGAGCTATGGAATAGCAGGCTGATCTACAAATCAAAATTTCTCATCTATAAAATGGGATTAAAGGTAGCTACAGCGTGGATCCAAGTAAATAATGTATACAAAATACAGACAACTGTGTTGTATCCAAAGTACCTTCCTTAAACAAAAAGAATAATGGTGGCTTTTTCTCTGTGGCTGTGAAGTGTGAGACTGGGAAGCACAGGAAATCAAAAGATAAAAATGCAGACAGGTCTTAGGGGAGGTTGGCTGGTGACAGTGGGAAACTTAGCAGGTGGTAGGAGTTAGGGAGAGTTCTCTTTGCTTTGTTTGAGTACTTTAGGCAACCAGAAGGTGTGCATTGCATTTCGCATCCTTCATGGCCTGAGAGGAAGCAACCTGATGGAAGAAAGTTTATTTTGATGCATAACTGGGGGACACTAGGCCACTATGGCAGAGGAAATGTGGCTGTAGGAGGCTGCTAGCTCACGCCTTAAAAGATCAAATAGCAGAAAGGTGGTTGGCTTCTTCCTCCTTAACTTTTTACTCATCCAGGATTCCAGACATGGGGGGGGGGTGCCACCTACATTCAAAATGGATCAGTTCTCTCTGGAAGTGCCCACATAGATAGGCTCAGAAGTATGTCTCCTAGGCAACTCCAAAATCCAGTCAGGTGGACAAAGACAGCAAATCTGGGGGACTCCCCGGGGTGAATGTTCTGAAACTGTTGGCCATATAGGTCTGCTCTGAAGAAAATGATCTCTGAGTGGGCAGATGGGGGCTCATCAACATCCAGGTTTGCCTGAAGCTGGAGAGAAAAGGAGGCCACTTATCTGATAGCTCACAGGAAAAGAGGCATTGAGGGCTGAGAAGAGACACCTGAGAAAAGGGAGGCCAAGAGTCAAGGCAAAGACCAAGAACCCTGACCAGGGCGAGACATAGCTAATAGGTAGAGGCAAAAAGAAGACAAAGTTTTCAGGGCTGGGTAGGGTTGATTGTGCTTAGGCGCTGATAAAAAGGCAGAAGGAGGGTGGTGGGTGGAGGCTGGATTGCTGAAGGGAATGGATGGAGCTGGGAGGCTGGCTGAGACCCTGGGGAGGCATGTGTGTGGCAGCAACCGCAGCAAGGTATTGCAGAGCTGGCAGGAACTCGGCCTGATGGTTTCCTCCACCTTTCACAATTGTTCAGTAGCTTTCAAAATGAGATGGGCCCAAGACGCTGCCCCATTTCCACAGCAGAGTTTTCCAGAGGCTCTGTGTGATGTCCTCTGACAGTCGCTAAGGGGATGTGTGCTTGTCATGGAAACAGTTGACTTGAGTATGAGTGTAGGGACTCACGGGTGTAAACCAAGTACAGGGAGGCTGAGGAAGGAGGATGGAAGCCAGCCTGGGCTACAGAGTGAGGCACGACCTCAGAGCAACAACAGTCACAGCACTTTGGGAGGCAAAGGCAGGAGGAGCTCGTGACTTTGAGGCTAACCTGGTCTGTATCAGGAGTTTCAGGCAAGCTAGAATTACAAAGTGAGACCTTTTGTTATTTAGTATCTTTCTTGTTGTAAAGCTTTGTGTATGAGTGGTTTCCTGGATAAAGGTCTGCCTGCACACGCACCGTGTGCATGCCTGGTGCCTTCAGAGGGAGAAGAGGCTGTAGGATCCCCCAAGACTAGAGTTGCACATCATTGTGAGCTACCGTGTGGGTGCTGGGGATCAAACCTGGGTCTTCTCCAAGAGCAGCAAGTGCTCTGAACCACTGAGCCCTGTGTAGCCCCTGTTTTTTTCTACTGACTTAACTAATCCTTCCATTTGCTTCAAAGCCTTGCAACTCCCAGGCCTAACGAGGGGGGGGAAGAAAGACCCTGACTAATACATTGATGAATTTAAAATTTTTTGCATATATCGTATATGTGTGTGAGTGCATGTGTGTGTGTGTGTGTGTGTGTGTGTGTGTGTGTGTGTGTGTGTACCCTGTTATGCATATAGAGGACAATTTGCACTCCCTTTACTGAGTGGGTCCCAAGGTTGTTTGGCTTGGCTTTACCCACCGAATCATCTCAGAAGCTTTATAGTGCAAAGTTTTCATTTCATTAATATGTGAGTACTTTCTCCAAGTTTCTTCTTCTTCTTCTTCTTCTTCTTCTTCTTCTTCTTCTTCTTCTT
>NW_026590681.1:1176418-1211417 GCF_907164565.1 Psammomys obesus
TTCTTCTTCTTCTTCTTCTTCTTCTTCTTCTTCTTCTTCTTCTTCTTCTTCTTCTTCTTCTTCTTTTCTCCTTCTTTTTTGAGACAGAACCTCACAAGTTGAAGGCTAGCCTTAAACCTGGTATGTAGTCAACACTATCCTTGAACTCTGAGCCTCCTGCCTCCACCTCCGGAGTACTGGCATCAAAGGTATGTGCCACCATGCCTGCCATCCAAATTATGTTCTGAAGTTTTAAAAATCACTATGGCAAAAACTATATAATAGTTGCCATTTTAGCAATCTTTATTTTTAAGACATGTTCTTGCTATATAGCCCTGGCTAGCCTTGCACTCACTATGCAGCTTAGGCTGATCTCAAACTTTGGCCATCCTCCTGCCTCAGCCTTCCATGCTGGGAATACAGGTGTATACTACCATGGCAGGCTTCATGTTAATCCTGTCTTTTACTTTCTCTCTTTTTCATATGTGTGGTGTACATGTGTGCTCGTGTATGTGCAGGCCTGCTGTCATGATATCTCTTGTTTTTCTTTAATCTTTCTTCACCTTTCCTGACCAGGCTGGCCTTGAATTCAGGGACTGCCCTGCAGTGCCTCCTGACTGCTGGGATTAAAGATATGTGCCACCACTACCTGGCCCCTTCATTTTTTTTGAGACAGGGTCTGTCACTAACGCTGAGGCTTATGGGTGTGTTTCAGCTGGCTGTCTGATGAGCTTCAGGGGTCTGAGTGTCTCCACCACTCCAAGTTGGGATTACAAGCATGCACCCCAGTGCTGGTCTTTGATGTGGATTATGGGGGTCCAAACTGAGCGTCTTGTATTTGTAAGACAGGTGCTTTGCTGACTCAGCCAGCTCCACAGCCCCTTATCAGCCACATCTAGGCATACATTCAAGTAGTGTCAATTACACTCATTGCTGTACAAAAGAGCTTTAAAACATTTTGGTTTTGTGAAACTGGAACGTGACAGACTGGTTGAATGGTAACGCCTTTGTTTTCCCTGCTCTGAAGCCCATACTTCACACAATGCAGGTTTATCCACGTTGAAGCAGGCGACAGGGCTCCCTTCCCTTTAAAGGGTGTGTAATATTCCACTGCTCTACGCACCACCCTATTTAGCAATGCCTGTGCTGATGGGCACCTGGGCTGCTAGCCCCCCTGCTTGTGGTATTGCTGAGTGCTTAAACCCCAGCCACCAACACTAAACCATTCTCACAGCTGGCCTAAGTCAGAACAGCCGGCTGGGGCATGGAGGAAGAGGTCAGCTATTCCTGGCCAGGCTCTCGACTCTGCATGTGTGGGCCACAGTGGAGGAATCCCTTTCCCAGAGAAACTTGTATAGAACCCGTGTAGACCACACGTTGAGGAGACCTGGGAGGTTTCGTGAATTAGAGTCACCATTATTTAAAAAGCACATTTTTTTCTTTTCTCCAAGTTCTCAGGACCAGGTATAAACCAACCTAGTCAGAAGGTTGGGAACAAGAGCTGAAGAAGTGAGCATGGAAGTTTGTGTGAATAGGGCTCATATTTCAATTACCATAAAAACTGCCTCACTGCAGCTTTGGCAACTTCTCTGACTATTGGGTATGAGTTTGGAGTTCACAAAAACTGTAGGTCTGAGGTGCATGGGACAGAGACCAGACTCTCACAGGACACAAAAGCCCCACTGAGATCTGACTCAGAGCTCTTTTCTCTTAGGTGATGGCTCCGAAGCACTGCTCCTGGAAAGGGTCATCAGGCTGTCCTTTCCAAAAGCTTGCAGACCCTGGAGCCTGGACCCATATCTGGGTTCATAGGCTCTGACTGTGACTGACATTCTGGATGGAATCAGACTGTTTGCAGAAGGATCAGGACTAGTTCTCATGCCTTCCAAGGGACTAGAAAAACTTGCCCCTTTCAGGAGGACTGTGCAGACCACTGCAGGCCTGAGCCACTAGATCGCACTGCACTGATGTCTTTCAGCCCATCACTTCAGGCTGGAGAATGAGGAGAGTTGAAAGCCCAACTTTTTGGTACCCTCTTACTGGAGTTGTTACTTGTTAATCAACAGGTATGGATATGATGTAATAGCTTGCCTTCTGGGCTTCCACTAGTCCAACCCTGTCTCTTTCAGCTGTCACATTTTGTGAATTAACGATGCCCTTTAGCCATCAAATCCATTCTACTTTTTATTTGGCATTTGTTCATTTGATACATATATACATATGTAAAAAGTCTGTACACGGTAAAAATACAAAATAAGCATTTCCTTATAAATTATGAAGTCACACAGCTACCTTTTAAACTTTAAAGACCATTGCAGGAAAAAAAAAATGAGATGTAGCCAGCCCTTCATTATGGTCATTCACAATAACCTCAGTATAAAATATCCACACAAAATATACATACACTGTAGAGCACAGCTCGTGAAAACTGCACAGAGCGCAGCTGGGTGAAAACTGTCAGAGAGGCAGACAGGTCCACACCCCAGGGCAGCTCTGCAAAATAACAAAAGGACACAGAGCAGGGTACTCTACACACGGTCGTAGAGAAAGTTTAAATGTTTCGGAATAGAAGAGAAATAGAGACACACTCTTCTCTACAGAAAGAAATCACTTCTTCCCACAAAGCAGCATCAAGAAATGAGAAGCTCAATGATGCTTTCCTCCTTACACAAGGGAGGCATGAGCTGTGCCCTTATTCTCTTTTGGAATTTCTTGTGCTCTTTCCTCTCATGGTGAGAAGACAGGACGGGACTCACCCAGGAAGGTGGCCATCCAGGAATATTTGACAGGACCTGGCTCGCAGTAAGCCCAGGTGGTAGGGCTAGAGACACCCCTCTAACCCCCACCCCCAGCACACCATGTCCAAAATAGTTTGCAATAAATAGGTACAATGTGGCCCTCGTGGAAAAGACTGAAACCAAGACCCACACTCCTGTGGGAAGGGCTGTTTGGAGGTGGCAGCATGAAGCAAGGGAATGTCTCTTTGGGACATCAGGAAGGGCGGCGGCACCCCTGAGAAGGTGCGGAACTGTGGTGAGACAGGCAGTTTCCAGCCCCCTGCCCAGAGGTGGCCATGGAGTGGGCGCTCCCTCTCCAACTTTCAAATTGCAACAGCCGGGGAGCCGCTGGAGGCGCTCCTAGGACACAGTGATTTCCTCGTCCTCCTCGCCCTCCTCGTCTTCATCGGAATCGGAGAAGTCCGAGGGTTTCCCCGGGCTGCTGGAGTGCGACGGGGAGGCAGGCAGTGGCCCTTCCAGCAGGTGTCGGGGGTTGGGGGGCTCATGGAATGCCAGGCAGGGACCGGGGCTGTCTTCCTCCTCGTCCCCGTGGCCCTTCTGGCCTACATCGCTGAGGTCTGGGTGAGGGTTTAGTTTTGTGGGAAGGGTCTGCTCTCGGCAGCCGCCACTAGACAGGAGCTCGCGCTCTTTGGAGTTCCGCCACTTCATACGTCGATTCTGGAACCAGATTTTCACCTGTGAGGAAGAAACCCGGAAGCTAGTCAGTGTCCGCACAGGTAGAGGGGGGCACAGCCCTCAGGACCCAATGCAACAGTCCAGAAGGGCTCCTAGGCATGGTGATGTCCTTCTCCTCGCCCTCCACGTCCTCATCGGAATGGGAGGGGGCGCTGTCTTTCCTGCCCTCAAGGTGATTTCTCCCAGAGTTACTCCACACCAGCCTTTTAGTTCCTCTATTACTCCAGTTTCATCTCTTCACCTGCTCACCCAGGCCTGATCTCATTCATGCATAGATCCACCCACCCCAATACCCATCCACCCACCCATCCATTCCCATACCCAGTTCCTGTATCCATGTACCCATTCACTTAACCATCCACCCACCCGCATTCACGCGTACATCCAGCCACGCACGCGTCCACCCATGCAAACACAGCCACCCGCGCGCACACAGCGATCCATCCATTTATCTATCCATGCGTCTATCCACCCACTCTCTCCTTCGGCTCCTGCCTCAGCCGGGCAGGAGGTGGGCCTGGAAAGATGGAAATGGGGGTGAGGAAGCAGGCTGCTCTGGGAGCCTCAGATAACGTGACAGCCATGCCTGCTCTATCTCGCCAGGCCTGGGTTTCCCTAGCTGCCCCAGCCGTGAAGCGGCTTCCGAGAGCTCTTGCCATGCTCGGCAGGAGCTTGGGTGGAGCGCGGGGGTGGGCGGTGGCGGCTGCGCGCACCTGCGAGTCCTTCAAGCCCAGCTTGGCGGCCAGCTTCTTGCGGTCAGGCTTGCTGATGTACTTCTGTTTCTGGAAGGTCTTCTCCAGGGCCTTTCGCTGCACGTCGGAGAACACGGCTCTGCGCAGCATGCCCCGGCGAGGCTTGCCGCGAGCGGCCGGCGGCCAGGAGAAGGTCCCGGGGATGGGCACGACGCTGGAGGACGCTGCGGGGTGGGAGGAGGCGGTGAGGAGGGCGGCCGCGGGCGCGAGCGTCCGCCCAGACCCGGCCGAGTTCCCGGCCTTCTCCCACCCTTCCTCTCCAGACCCTTCACTCTTTAAAGTACTCCTTTTTTTTTTTTTTTCTTTCTTCCCGGTAGAGAACACACTGAGAACCTACAACCTGCCCGAGTGAAAAGCGCTTTCCGCACAACTTTCTCTGTCAACCGTGCAAACCCGGATTAGGAAAAACCCCGAAAACAGCGTCCACAATTTGCCTGTTGCTTTCCCCCTCTTGCATTCAATGGTCTTAGAGAAGCAAGCAGCTTAAATAGCAACAGAATAAAGTAAATTACAAAAAATGGAAATAAACAGTCCGGCGGAGACCAGTCAGAACCGCCGCTTTCCATTGAAGACCCGAGGACTTGCAATCGCCTCAGTGACGTTTGTGCCTTTTAAAACAAGGCACTTTGCTTTTCGAGGACAGGGGGGGAAAAAAAAAGACCCTCTTTAGCTTTTAAAAATATCCAGTCATTCATGTTTCTCTTTTAAATATGATTTTTCTGCCTCCCCCACAACGTAAAAAAAAAAGGGGGGGGGCCTGAATGCAAGGAAAGTGGCGTCTAATTAGCACATTGACCGCGTTCCACTGGGAATTGGCGCTGTAAAGGGAGGGAGAGTTTCGCTTTAACGGAGAGAAAAAGAAAAACAAAAAGAAACAGAGACGCTAACGAGGCGTGAATGGTAATTGTGTAGTAATGAACTAACCGCAAAAGGCTATGGACAGGCCGCGAGAGCCGTATATTACCCGGACAAAAGAGATTTACACTCAAGCTAAACACAACTGCAGGCCGCGACCACGGCGGAGCCGCGGCGGCGGAGGCTTCTCTGCCCCCAGTCTTTCACATTAAATGGACACGAAAAGCTATTTCTAAAGCTCGGGTTGTTTTTGTTAGACCATTGAAACTCGGGAGAAAGGAGCAAATTCCATTGTGGGCAAAAGCCTGAATGGCGGTGCTGGGGAGTTTCTTCTCCTCCTTAAAAAAAAAAGTCCTCAGCTAGTTTCCTTTGCTGACGTTGGGAGTGCCGGCCCGGTCCTCCCCCGCCCCCCCCCCCCCCCCCACACACACACACTGGGCCCAGGCTCCGCGCTAAGGGCTCCCCTGCCCTCCTCGGCGTCTAAGTAGTAGCAGAATGTTTTCTAGCCAACGTTTGAACACTCGCACTTTCCCACGATGAGAACTCTCGAGGGCCTTGGCCTGTGGACCACCACCCAGCGCTGGGTTCTGCCAGCCGGAGCCCACGGGCAGGACACGGGGCTGGGAACTGAGGCTGGCGAGGGAAGGCTGGGGTGGCCGAGCATCGAGGCGTCCCACCCCCGGGCGACCTAGGCATCCCACCCAAGAGGGCACCCCAGGCGGTCTTGTGAAAAACAAAACAAAACAAAACAAAAACCCAAACCCGCAGCGCCGATGAGCGTTAGGGGGAATTAGGCGCGGCTGGTGGGTGCTTCCTGGCGGCGGAAGGGCGAGGCCGGCCTGCGTGTGGCTGCCCGGAGGGGCTGCCGATTGGTCACGCTGCCGAGACCTTTGTGGCGGGCGGTGGCGGGTGCTCCGGCTCTGCGGGGAGCGGCGGCGCGCAGGGACGCGGGGCGGGGGCCGCCTCCGGCGCGGACCGTGACAACCCCTGCTAATTTGTAGAGCAGGGAGTTGGTGCGCGGTGTCAGGCCGTCACTGCTCGTGCTAAATGGGGTATCAAATTGGCGCGACGGATTCGTGAATGTTGTAGCCCTGCAACCTCTGAACCAGAGCGTAACCCCGCGGGGCGGACGGAGGACACGGCGTCGGGCAGGGGCCGCGGGGAGCGGGCGCGGGGAACGTACCTGGGAAGTAGGAGGACCGGAGGAAGGGTTGGAAGGAGCCGTCGAAGTAGGGGAAGGCGAACGTCTTGGGAGGGGGGCTCTGCAGCAAAGCCGGCGAAGTTTCTAGGAGAGAGGGGGGGAGGTGAGGGGGAAACCCGGGGCGCGTGCCCGCTCCCCCCGGGCGCACAGCCTGGTGAACTCGGCTCCGGGGTCCTGGGGCTCAGGTTAGCTTGGAGGGTGCAGCGAGGCCCGCGGCTTCCTCGCCCTCGGCCCTCAGTGGCGTCCTCCGAGCCGGCGGTTGGCGGGAGCGCCTGCGCGGAAGCGCGCGCTAACGGCGCGGAGGGGCGCGCTCGCAGAGACCCGTGCGGCTACCTGCGCGCAGGGCGCGGTGTCACTTACCTCTTCTGGGCGTGGATGCGAGGATGGCGTTCACCCCGAACTTCAGGAAGGTGGGCTCGCCGGCAGGGGAGAGGGCGGTCTGCGGAGAGCTGCCCCGCCGGCCCCCGGCTCCCGGGGAGCCCAGGTTCGAGGTCCCCGAGTCGGCGAGGGCCGTGGGGGCGTCCCGCCTCGGGGGTGACAGGCCGGCAGCGGGCACGCTGCGGGGCAAGTAGGCTGTGGGCCGGCTGATGCGGATCAGATCTTCCACCAGGAAACTCGAGTGGCCGGAAAACGCGGACTGAAGGGACTGGGGCAGTGTTAAGGTGGGCGTGGGCCTCAGGAGGCTGGGATAGCCCGCGGGGGGCGCGAGGAGGCCGGGAAACATCATGGCCAGAGCCGGGCCGGTGCGCCTTTTCCCGCAGCCGGAGGGCGAACGCCAGGCTCCCGCCCCACCCGCGGTGCCCTCCTCGGCTCAGGGTCCCGGGAACCGTCCCCCCTGGGCGTCCGCGAGTCTTCTGAGGCGTCCCAGCGCCGGAGATGGTTTTATAGTGGCCCGCCCGCTCCGGCGCCTCGAAAACTGACAGCTCTGACAATGAAGTTCAACAAAGTTCTCCACTCGAGCTTCATTCGCGGGAGGCTCCGGGCCCCCTGATTGGTGCAGAGACGCAATTTATGATTGGATTAGTCTTCATAAGCAGGGGCTGCACAATGGTGCGGCAACAAAGGCCGGCGCGCCAACCCCGCGCACCGACGGCCTCTCGCTAGACAGTGAGCCCCCAAAGCCCTCGCTGGGGGGTTTTGTTCTGAAGCAACACCCGGGCTAATTAAATGCCTATTTAAAAGTTTCAGATGACATCTTGCCTCATAGAAAAGGAATTATTTAAAGAACGCACTAAATTTATTTGCGGCCCCCTGCTGAGCCTAGAAAATAAATCAATAAATATTCATAGAAGTACATCTCCGGGCTATCGGTAAAATAACTCTCCCTTGTGTGTGAGGAGCCGTGTGGAAAATTTCAAGCCCTTGAGCATGAAAACACGCTGGGCTCTGGTCTCCAGCTATTTCTCACTCAATGGGAAGCGTAGAGCAGATGCTAGGAAAGGGTTAGAAGTCCCTCTCTCAGGAACCCAGGGACGCTCCGAAATAGAAACTCCCGTGCTACCGATGGAGGACAGGCCTTCGGGTTTGGGAGGATGAGGGGTGTGGTTGTTGTTGGGTTTTTTTGTTTTGTTTTGTTTTGTTTTGTTTTTCCGGAGAATACCGAGCACTTTGAACTCCTCAAGGAGAGAGAGAAAAAGAGAAGAAAGTGAGAGGGTGTGTCTCAGAGAAATTCTTCGGGACTCTGGCCAGAGTGCAGGGATGGTCCTGGGGGAGTCCAGAGTCCAAGCTGGACGGGGTTGCACCTGGGAAGGGCTCAGACCCTTCAAAGCGCTCTTCCTCCCGCAGCTCGGTCCCAGCAGGGAGTCTTCCGAGCTTTCTGGCGTCCAAGCCACGCAGGCCCCTGTTTGGCCAGGGCCCTCGAAAGTCCGGACAGAGCTCCAGCTATTGCAAGCCACTTAACTTGCGCGCTTCCTCGTGCAGCTTCCGGGTTCCCTGCAAGGGGGAAACTATGAAGAACTAAGTTGAGGTGGGGAAAGAGGTCTCCCGAGTTTAGGGTCTCCAGCCAGAACCCTGGAGCGCCTCCCTCGGCTTTCCTGGGTCCGGGCTGAAGTGGCCCTGAGCCTCTGCTGCCCAGTTTCTGGCTCGGCGAGATGACAGATGTGTTAAATGTCCCATTCATTTCTTTAGTGCGACCGAACCCTCCCCAAAGAGAAGTGTGCAGCCAGGCCAGGCCGCCCTGATCCTATTAGCCATGAACTAACTGT
The DNA here is from genome assembly GCF_907164565.1 of Psammomys obesus. Taxonomy (NCBI): domain Eukaryota; kingdom Metazoa; phylum Chordata; class Mammalia; order Rodentia; family Muridae; genus Psammomys; species Psammomys obesus. The sequence goes on from NW_026590681.1 coordinate 1,184,883, forward strand.
CACTTTCAGCTGGTCTAACACAAAGCTCTCTCAAAAATCTTATTAACCAGCCTATTTCTCTGGATGGTTTTGTTCAGGGCGTTTTGTGTTGATGATCGCCATGTCGCTGCTTTAACCATTCATGAAAGTGCATCTGCGATTTATATCACATTAAACCAGAAACGGAGCACGCTAAAGCTCTCCCTTGATTCAAATTAAAAAGTTGTTTAGGGCCAGACTCCGGGGCGAATTCATGCTTGGAGATGGTGAAACTGCAGCTTCTAACTCAGGACCGCTCCTGTATCTAGAGGAATAGCTGTCTAGAAAGGAAGAGCTCAAATGAGTGGCCATTTAAACACGGACATGGCACTGCGGGGCCGTGTACGCGTGAGGGGCAGACCTGTGGAGAAATTTCGAAAATCCCTCTTTTTAAAAAATTGTCAGCATAATAAGCTAAAACTTCTCCTTCTCCCCTTTTCTTCATTCGCTGTTTCCCACTCCAATCTCCTCCCCTCCTCCCTTCCTGCTTCCAGCTCCTGTCCTTACCAACCCCACGCACACCCACACAAGGGCCGCTTGGAAATTCTTTGGAGGATCTTTGTGCCTACAGGTGCCAGAGTTCCTATCCTTTAGGTCCACCTCTTTGGACGATCGGAGTTCAGCCTCTACCTGAAGAAATCGTTAGTTTTCTAGCGGGGGAGAAAGGACCAGGGAGCCGCTGGCCCTTCCCAGGTCCCGCTGGCCCTTCCCAGGTCCCGCTTCCCACGGTCACTTCCGCGGACCTGAGATTTTCTGAGCCCAGGCAGGTTAGCTCGCCTCCGTAGCCTCAGGCAGTTGTGCTTCTCCACAACCCAAAGCCGCCGAACCTCTGTGTTTACGCGGCCGCCCTGACTCACTATCAGGTAGGTCCCCCCTTTGCTGATCCACGCGGACCCCTTAGGAATTCCTCTGGTGACTACGAGGAAAAACTGAGGGGGGGGGGGCAGGCTGGCAGCCACTGAAACGGCAAAATCAAGCCCCAAGGAAGCGAAACCTGCAGCAACGGATCTCACTTTAAAGTGATTTCAAACTCGTGGCCACCGAGGGCCACGCGCTGGCGGCTGCGCCTAAGTCCTGTGACTAATGCCATTTGACCTGAGCGCGAAGGTTTTTGTGAGTCCTGACACTCACTGTAACGTCGTTATATTCGAGTTTATTCCGGAGAAATCACTCCCATTCTTTAACCCGACTTGAACTTCTGCCTGTTTCTCTTTCCAGGCAAGAAACTTCACACCTTTAATCTTCCCCCTAACCCCCACCCCCCAAAAAAGAGGAGCTCTGATTTCGAGACCAGCCTAGTCTACGCAGTAAGTTTCGGGCTAGCCGAGGTTGCTTAGTGGAACACTGTCTCAAAACGAAAGAAGATAACGAAACGGAAGAACACAAGGGCGGGGGCGGGGGTTGGGGTCAGGCCCTTCTCTGCAGGCAGCGACTGATGTTGATCCAGCCCCAGCTCCGGGCCTGCGACGTCAAAGCTACCAGAGAAGGTCTTTAGGACCTGTCCCGAGGGTCCCTTTCTGCTAGCCAGGTGCCTTTGTGGCCTCCTGGCTCTGCACAGTTGACCTGGGAGTGCCCGGACGGAGGAGGCGCGGGCCACCTAGCAAGGAGCCTCCCAGCTCTCGGGAAAGCCAGCGGGTGCCAGCACCAGGGTCGCAGGACCCTAAGGCTGCCTTTGGCAAGCTGCAGACCGCACAGGCTTTGGTCCTTCGCTCTGGAGCGTGGAGAAAGTGCACTAGGTGAGGCAGGCGGTTCTCTGCGTGGGAGGCGACAGGGATTCGCACCCCCTCGAGGCTTCTCTGGGTCCCGGCGGTGAAAAGAGAGTGCTGACTGGACGAGCAGTGAAAGAGCGCTCCGGGCGCAGCCAGGAAGCTTTAGCGCAGCCCGGGCCTCTATTAAGACAACTCTAAGGGGCTCACCTTTAGAATAGGCCCAAGGAGCTACTGGCGGGCCCAGCCGGTTCTAGCGGGGGCCCCTCCCCTTTCACACTCTCTCCCCTCTTTTTCCTCGAAAATCCTTCTATTGTGCCAATCAAGCAGATGGTTTCTAGAAAATATAGCTTGGCCTCGCTGACCGAAACTAATTTTAACTAGCTTTCCAGGCCTGCAACGTTTGTTTTGCTCTTACAAAATAGCTCCCAAAACAGCTGGCAAGGGTGAATTAAACCCATTAAAGACACGTTTATAAGAAATTATATTCACATAGATTGCCTGAACCCCCTTGTGCAGACTAAGAGAGGAGTGTTATTTAAATGAAAATGTTGCCAAAGGCTCCCCTCCTTCTCGTAGCCTGAAAGTCTCAAAACATTTTACTAAATAGATTAACTTGACCATTGTCTCCCATCACAGCAATCGGCTTCATTAAGTGAATAGCTGAACAAATATATTACGCATGCATGAAAAGCTCTTTTTCCAAGGCCCTTATTGTATCCTCAGCCCTGACAGGTGGTTAACTGTGTGTTGGGTTTTTTTTTTTTTTTTGTGAGTTTTCTGTGTTTTCTTTTTAAATTTTTTTTTTTTTTAATTCAAAGAAAATGACTCTCTGTAGGGCAGCCCAGTGCAGTGGTACTGGCTCGGTAGTTCCCCTGGGCACCCTCCCCTCCAAGGATATAAAGCCCCAGAGTGCTAGGGAGTGCATCAGAGCCCACTGGAGATGGTCAGAATTAAACATCGGTGAGTCCAGACTTCAGTGCCTTTCCACCAGCCCCCAACCGCCTGATCTGAGAAAGCCAGTTCAGAGTTTCAGTCTTGAAGATGAACTCCCTTCTCCTTTATTCTTGCTTACACATTTCTAGTCTTTAAATTAAAAAAAAAAAAGATGAGTCACACACACACACACAGAGACAGAGAGAGAGACAGAGAGAGAGAAAGAGAGAGAGAGAGGCCGGATAACTGGCAGGAGTTAGTTCCCTCCCACCAGGGATTGAACTCAGGTTGCCTAGCTTGGCAGCAAGCACCTTTACCCTCTGAGCCATTTCACCAGCCCAGTTCTAGTCTTTTGACTCACATTTGTATCCAATTCACTTATGGAGTGCTTTTAAGGAAAGTTCTGCCCTGGGCCTCAGCGGACCTGTGGGTGAAATGAAAGGTTGCTTCATAGAGCTCTTTCAAAGACCTTTCAGCTTTGAGCTTCTTGCAAGGGAAAATACTCCTGCCTTTGCCCCAGCCGTCACTGATCTCAGAATGAACACACACACACACACACACACACACACACACACACACACACACGAAGAGGGAAGCTAGAACTGCTGGGAGCAGGTAAACTGGCCATTGAGGAAGGGTTGCACAGGCTGTCCCTCAGGTTCCATCCTGACCCTTAACCCTGTTGCAGCTACTCGCAGGCCCTGCTTCCAGCAGGAGGCATTGGCTGGACACGAGTGGAAGAGGTGGATCTCTTCTCTAACCACCTCCCTTGTCACAGCCTCGGTTGCTTTAATTATTCTGCAGCTTCATCCTCTCCAAGGCACCCCCTCCCCTTCCCTCCCCCTTTCTCACCTCAAGTACGACCTATTGATTTTCTGTCTCTGACCTCTCTGGTAAGCCAGGCTTGGGTGAAGGCGAAGTAGGCTGGTAAGAAAGGTGCCTTTGCTTACCAAAATGGCTGGTTTGTCCACTGACAGGAGAGAGACAGATATGTGTGCAGCCTTCTGTGATCTCCCGGGACTCAGGGGTGCAGACCAGCTGCCCAGTATCCCAGCAGAGAATGTCCTAGAGAACTGGGGTGTTGGAGCAGATCCTGGAAAGCACCCCCTCCCTTCCTGAGAAAAAGTTGTTCATGCTGTGTATAAGAAGTCCATATTCCATGTTGTGAGGCCTATGCTGGCCTGCCTCTTGGGCAATTGCCATCTTAATGTTCAAACAATCCTGGGGACTTAAGAAGTGCTTCAGCACTTAGGAGAGCTGTTCTTCCAGAGGACCAGAGTTCTATCCCTAGCACCCACATCAGCTGGCTTCCAGTAACTCCAGGGTAATCTGATGCCTTCTGGCCTTCCCAGGTACCTGCAGATGTGTGGCATACCCTTCCATAAACACACAGACACATTTTAAAAATATTTTTTAAAATTAGTTTTGTCCAACATTTAAGAGCCCTCAAGGGAAAATGTGTTTGTCTTTGAACTGAGACTCTTTGAAACCAATTCTTTTTTCCTTACCTCCCTCCTTTTCTCTTATGTTCAACAAGGAAAATATAGAAGGAAGCCCTGGGCATGATTGTCTACATCCATAATAGCAGTACTGGAGAGACACTGGGGGCTGGAGGATTGAGAGTTGGGGTCCAGTCTGGACTACAGAATGAATCATTACTTTAAAAACAAACAAAACAAACAAACAAAAACAACCAACAAACAAGATAGGCCATGGGCCTAGGGGAAAACTTATTACTGTTAGTCTGCTAAAGGAACAAAGCAATAAAATATAAAAACATATTGCTATACCCACAGATTAGTGCCCAACTCAGCTTTCATCCGAGAAGCTTGTTCTTGCAGTAGATGGAAACTAACATAAAGACCCACAACTGGACAGTGTGCAGAAAATGAGAGACTTTGGAGCACCCGGTCCTAAATGGGATGTCTTCATCAAATGGCTTTCCTCAAGGTCCAGGGATCTGTGTGGAAGAGGAGGTGGAAAGATTGTAAGAGCCAGAAGTGATAGATGAAGCTAGGGAAACGGACACGACAGAATTGGTGCCCATATGAACACACAAAGACTGTGGCAGCACACACAAGACCTGCACTGGTTTAGACAGACTGGGTCTCCGGTTGACGTGGACACGGAGTCCCACTCCAAACCAAGAAGCTATTTGTAACCAAAACCTGCTGATAGAGCGAAAATCTGTTTTCCCCAGTCGAGTGTCACAGGGTATATCAACCACACATAGGGCAGGCCCCATGCTCAGGAGTAGCTGTCCAACACAAAATGAACTCAAGGGGTTTTGTGGACTTTCGTTTCAATTGGCTTTGATTTTGGATTCTTTTCGTCCTGTTGGTCTTTTGTTTCTTTGTTTTGATTTTTGTTTTTTTGTGTTTATTGATTCTCCCCACCCCCTGTTGTTTTGTTTTGAAAGAGAAAAAAGGTAAAAGTTGGGTAGGTAGGAAGATGGAGGGATCTGGAAGAAGTTGGGGGAGGGAAAAACATGATCCAAATATATTATATAAAAAAATCTTTCCAAAAACAAAACAAAATGGCAACAACATAAAAAAGTGACCAACCTTTCCCCCCCCACACACACACAAATAAGAAGATCAGGAGGCAGAGAAGTCTTTGCAGAATCAGGACCAGTTAGTTGGAGAAGCTGAGGAAGTTAACACTCAACTCAATTGTAATATGAAACTGCTTTTTGAGTATTGTGTGGTCCAGACTCCCATGGGAGGATAAAAGGCAAGGTCACTGGTCCTTCATTATTGTAATGAAAATTAGCTTTCTAATTATTGTTTTTCTAGCAGGTACCCGTGGGAGGAGATCACGGTACAGAAGTGGAGTCAGCAAACATTCTTTTTCTTATTGTATCTCATCCTAGGATGCATTCTGGCAATCTGGGTCTTTTAGTTGAACACATAATACCACGAATGTTTGTCATTATTAGATGTGTGCTAGTTTCCCATTCATCTCAGAGGTTTGCTGAGTTAGCAATGATTGGTCTTCCCACTTCCTGCCTCCCTTCCTCCTTGAGCTGCATTCTTTCTTCAGCACCCATGCTTATGTGTGTACTTTACGTCTTTTGTGTGCAGAAGCCATTAAAGTTCTTTTGCTGTGCTGTCCTTAGGCTTCATGGACCATCTTACTTGGTGCTTATCATGGAGGGTTTTTGTTTTGCCTTTGATTTTAAAGGGCAGCTTTCCTGGATATAGTAGGTTATCCTGGCTTTTAACATTTCTGCTCACAGGTCCGCAGTTATTCTGACAGGTTCGCCTTTGTCTGTAACACAGCATGCCTCCTGCAGCCTTTGGCATTCTTTGTGTTCTATACTCTGGGCTCTTTAATGATAAGACGAGGGCTGAAGAGGCGGCTCAGCAGCTAAGAGCAGTTAATTGCTCTTACCATGTCAGGCAGCTCACAGCCCCCTGTAATTCCAGTTTCAGGTGGGTATGACTCCGCTGGCCTCCTGGCACCTGCACTCACATCCCCCCACCTCTCTCTCTCTCTCTCTCTCTCTCTCTCTCTCATACACACACACACACACACTATGGAAGGGTGCTGTTATAATGAAAGAAAATCCTAAACGTTTGATTTTACCAATGGAGACTCAGGAGCCAGATGCTGGTTTGTAAGCTTGCTAGCTCAGAGAGGCAGAGAAAGCACCAGCTGACATCATTCAACTCGTATCCCAGAAGAAAAAGCCCTTTCTCCTTCTCCACACGGTCTTAAATGCCCTTCAACTCAATGTCCCCCCTTCCTGTGTTTACTTATATTCACATCTTGTCAACTGATTGCTTGCTGTGCCTCTTGACCTAGAGTTGACTTTATTTAGCTTTTGATTACAGAAAGCTCCTGGGTTAAAGGTGTGTGCTAGGGCTGAGCCACACCACAATTACTTGTTTACAATATACAGAAAGCTCTTAGGTTAAAAGCGTGTGCTAGGGCTGAGCCACTCCCCAACTAGAAACAGTCTTTTCTAGTACACAATTTCGGAAGTCAAGGTCTGATCAAATATCCTGCAACAGTGAAGTTATTTTGTGGTCATGTCTATTTTAGGTTCTAAATACCTCAGTATTTGGATGCAATTCTAGTTTACTTTACTGTTGTGATAAACTGTTATGACCAAAACCAACTTGGGGGGGGGGGGAGTTGATTTCAGCTTATAGGTCACAGTCAATCATAGAAGAGAGTCAAGGCAGGAACCGAGCTAGAGACCACGGGCCATGGACAAATGCTGTTTATAGGTTTGTTGTCTGCTACCTTGTATACAGCATAAGCCCAACTGCCCGTGGATGATGCCACCTATAGTGGGCTGAGCCCTCCCTCATCGATCATCAAACAAGACAATTTCTCTCAAACATGGCCATAGGCCAATTTGATTGAGGCAGTTTTATAAGTGAGGGTTGCCCTTCCCCGGGTGTCTCTAGGTCAAGTTGACAGTAAAAACCAACCACTATACTCCTTTCTCCAGAATTGAGGAATCCCCCATTGTTCTTTCACTGAGTGGGCTTTCCATGCTTTTTTCTGTAACTAAACTTCTACATCACAGATTTGTTGTTTGGCTCCTTAGCCTTCCCCAGAAGGCTGTGGTCATGATGCCTTAAAGATTTTCTTCTTTCTATCTGAATAAAACAATTCTTCAACCCTGTCTTTAATCTCTGGCAGTCTTTCCTCAAATCAATAATGTTGGGTTTTAACTTCAGTTTCTGTTCAGTTAACCCAGGTCTCAGGGTTTTTCTAGAATCCACTCTTTTCCTGAATTTCTCTCACAAGCTGTAGCATTTCTGATTCAGACCTTTTAACACAGGGTCTTATGAGCCAGAGCTGACCTCAAGATTTCATCCCTTCTGCCTCAGCATCCCAAGTGCTGAGACTACATGCAAACCCCACAGTGCCCAGATTGTCCATACCTAGAATCAATTCCTTCATTTCATCCATTGGTTTATTTTAATTCTCTCTAACATCATTAATCATCTTTAAAAGTTAGGCTTTTTTGTCTGATGTTCCAAGTCCTTTGAATCCTTGCCTTCAGTTATTGAACAGCTGTGTAGGGGAGTCATGTTGCTTTCTTTTTTCTTTTCACATTCCTCCATTCTAAATTGTAATTTGCGCATTTATTGAGATGGATGTCTGTGCTGATTCACTTGGGGGTCTTCTTAGTTGGGTAGCCTTTTCTTGCGTGCTCGCTCCCCCAAACCATTCAGTGAGGAGGCAAAGTGCTGCAGTACCACCCTATGAGGCTGTGGCATTAGCTTGCCCTCCTCACTGGGGAAGGGGTTGGAGCCACACCCTGTTCCCCCAACCTCTCTCTTTCTCCCAGGCCTTTTAGATGCCTTGGTAATACCTTTGTGCCTCTTGGTGTTCTTCCTCTTCATTTGTCTTTGGATTGCCGTCTAGTCTGTGCTTCATTGCTTTGATTCACTCAGAAGCCACATCAGAAGCTTCTGATGGTCCATCTTGCCCTGGCAGCTTCCTGCTTGAGTGGCATAGGAATGCTGGCCATGCACTATGCTTTCTCTTCACATCCGTACTGCCCAGCTCAAGTGCTTCTCTAAACGGCCAGGTGCTCTCTTCCCAAACTGTCTTCACATTTGCTTCTCCCTCTGTTTTCTTTCTTCTGTTAAACCTTCTCCTCCTTCAAACCAGAGCTGAAACACTACCTTCTCTCCACTCACTTTCTGTCAGATTATCTATGTACAAGCATGTCATCTATCTGTATTTTTGTTATCTGTATGGTACTGCGCCCATAACTAAGCTCAGCTGTGTAGTCCTCAGTCTTTGTAGTCCTTAGTTTCATCAACTGTGTCATCTAAACTGTGCCTTTTAACACTTCCTCAAGTGGTGGTGGCACACACCTTTAATCCCAGCATTCCAGAGGCAGAGAGAGGCAGGCAGCTCTCTGTGAGCCTGAGGTCAGCTTTGTCTACAAATGACAGCCAAGGCTACACAGAGAAACCCTGTCTGGAAAAACCAAAACCAAAAATAAAAACTTACTAAAAAAGACTGTGAAGAATTGGTGACATGCTGCTAAGCCTGACAGCTTGAACTTTATCTCAAAACCCACACTGTGGAATAAGAGAGTTGACTCCTGCAAATTGTCCTCTGATCTTCACACATGTGTCATAGCAAGCAGAAGCTCCAGCACGTGCTCGAACACACACACCTACACACCCCCACACACTAAATAACTATAATAATTTTCCAAAAGAGCCTGAAAAATATATTACTTAGAAAGTGGCTCACTGTCTAGATACATAGAAGGAGTCTGTCTCCAGAGAAGCTGGTTATCTTTTGTCAGCTTATTTATTTATTATTGTGTGACAGTATACATGTATGAAGGACAACTTTCAGGAGTCTTTCTTCTTCCGCAGTGAGTTACACGGACCAAACTCAGGCTGTCAGGCAAGTTCAGCAGTGTTTTGCCATTGAGTCATCTTGTGTCCCAAAACTGAATGTCTCCATTTTTAATTTCCCTTTCAGGACTCAGTGAAGGACATTTAAACCAGCAACACCAGTGGTGACTGTGTTGGATTTCTGTTACTAAATATTAATCATGTAGTGTTTTCAATAATCTTTAAAACAGCCTCATGAGGCAGGTGTCATTACTACGTGTGAAAAGAACACACAAACTCAAAATAATAGAATTACGGGGCTTTATATTGTGTCAGCTTTCTGCATCATTCAGAGTAGGGTGGGCCACAAGGAGGCTGAAACACTTGAAGGGTCAAAGATAGTTGTCTTATGCTTGGTCAGTGGACTCCCTTGGTTGACAGGAGGTTGCAATGGGCCTGCTGGCTCTCCATCCTCCTCAGCCTTTTTGGCTCCTGGACCAGAGGTGTATGGCTCGATCTGTGAAGAAAGACTTTCTTTTGGCAAATGATTCATCACAATGAAGTCAGAAACACCAGGGACTGATATGAGTTTCAGCCTATTCTCACAGGACTCCTGTTCGTGTCTGTGATTCTTGACCTCTCCTTAGTTTATGCTCACTGTCTCCTCCTGTTGCTCCTGGCCCTCTAGCTCTAGCAGGTGACTGTCTTTTGGCGACTTCTTGACCAATTCCTATATAGATCAGTTATAGTCCTAGCATCAAACCCCCATCAGGTAATATTTGTGAAAGATGTATGTGTGTATTGGACTATCTCTATTGCTTTGCTGTGATGTTTGTTAAGTTCACCCTGCTCAGCACGTTTGCTCTGCAGCATGCCGTCATGTGACCACTGTAACTCCAGCCATCACTTCTTCACATGATGACACCCAAAGCAGAAGGCAAAAAGAACATTGGCAAAGCAAGCTTCCTTCCCAAGTAAATCCGGAAGGGAAATTCTTATGCCTTGAAGTCCTGCAGGGATTAAGAGTCGATACACTCCTAAGCTAACGGGACAAGGTAGAGTGAGCTTTTAAAGTCAAAATTTCAGATGATAGAATGCTGGATCTCCTGATAATGATGCAACCATTCACTGAGCACGTGCAGAGTCTAGGGCACATGTTGTAGTGCATAGGTCTTACCCACCCTCGTCTCTACCATCATCTCAGGAGGGTTGAACGGCAGCACCTGCTCTTCTCACAGAAATAGGTATCGAGCATTTGATATGGTGTAGTGTAGGATGACTACCAACATTATGGGCTTCAGTGAGCAGCATGAGAGCATTTGTTCCCCATGATGCCATCGCAAAGACCTACAAAACACCCTCAACATGGTCCTGATGCTAACCTAAGAACCATTGTGCTAGAAGAGAGCACACTCCACTTCTGGGACAGTTCTGGTTCTGAGACCTGGCAGGTGACCCAGGAAGGTTCCAGGAACAAGATGGTGAAGCCAAGAGGTCAGTCTTCGATTTTAGGGAGCCAGGATAACTTGAGGTAGCGGGGAAGTTTGGCCACCTTCTGCTGGTGACTGCATTAGGCGGGGGATGAAGGCAGCACCCTCTAGGCTAGTGAATTCAGTCTCCCAGATGTTGCCTTTGAGGACAGGACTGAAGGGCTGAAGTTGGAGGGGAAAATCCCTGTGGTCCTTACAGGTGAAGGGAAGAGGTGGAGAGAAAGAATTTGTCTTTGTAATTATTTGAAAATTTCATACCTTCACACAATGTGTCGTGATCATATCCATCCCCATCACATGTCCCTTCGGACCTCATGTCCTTTAAATTTTTATTTATTTATTTATTATTTTTTTAAACCACTGAGTCTAGTTAGTGCTGCTCATATGCCTGTGGCTATAGCATCAATCAACTGGGGCATAGGTCATCTACTAATAGCCCCCTCCAAAGGATTCTCTCTGCCCCAGTGGCCAGCAACTGCCATACCTTATCTGTTTCGGGTGGGACTTCTGGAGCCTCTCCCACCTCTCCCACCCCATGCTAGAATTTTTAACTGGCTTGATCTTGCTCAGATAACCACAGCTGCTGTGCATTTGTGTGAGTGCCAGCCTTGCTATGTTCAAATGACAGCATTTCACAGCCTCTAGATCTCTCATTCTCTTTGTTCCCTTTTCCTCATGAGCCTGGAGCAGGAGGTTAACATGGATGTGCCAAAAATGGGCATGCTGTCAAATGTTTTCCTAAATACTTGTGTTTGTATCTATAGATTGAGGCTTTTTTTTTTTTTATTGCAGTGTGGTGATCAGTGCCTTACTGTTCAGAGTGCAGAAAATAAACCACAGTGGATGCCCAACCACGGACTGAAGGGATTGGGATGAGTGGTTCATCCCAATGCCAAGAGAGGCTGTTGTCACAGCACATAGAGCAATGAGCCAATGCTCAGGGAGGAAGTGGTAACAGATGTAATGAAGAAAAGAAGAGTCAGGCTTGTCTTCAAGTAAAATTTCAGTAAACAATACTCCTTGGGAGCCAGTCTGTACCTGAAACACAGAAAGCACTGAATTTTAGAGAGTTGTTCAAAGGCGCCAAGGCCAGCATCCCAGAAACAGGAATTCCCTCCTAAGGTAATCTGCTGCTTGCTGGAGGCCTTTTCTATTTCTAAATGGTCAGCTTAATTTATTTATTAAACTTGCTAGACAGGGTCTCCTCTATCCCAGGCTGTCCCTGAACTTGCTGTGTGGCCAAAGATGACCTTCATGCTTTGATCCTTCTGCCTCCACCTTCCAAGTGTTGAGTTACAGGTGTATGGCACCACACCTGCAATCAGACAGTGCTGCAAATAGGACCTCAAGCTTCCTGCGTGTTAGGCAAGTATGTTACCTGACCTACATCCCAGCCCCAAAATACTTAACTGCGTATTACTCTGTGATAACAGAAAGAAAATGAAAAAAAAAAAAAAAAAAGGTGAGGTGGTGTCTTGGTTGGAGAAGCCTTTGTCTGCTTTACAGTGATGGGAAAGCAGTGACTCTGCTCACTAGTCAAAAGTGCTGACAATTAAGCCAGGCATTGTGGTAAACACCTTTAATCCCGCACTTGGGAGGGAGAGGCAGGTGGATCTTTGTGAGTTCAAGGCCAGCCTGGTTTACAGAGTGAATTCTAGGACAGTCAGGGCTATGTAGAGAGACCTGTCTCAAACAAACAAACAAACAAACAAACAAACAAACAAACAAAAAACAAGTGCTCGTAATTAGTGACTGTTGACATGGCTTTTGGAACCATGAACATGCACACAGCGCCTGTAGATACTTGCATAAGACCTGCACACACATACAGACAAACATGACAGCTATAGGGGGCATCATTGGGAAGGAGCCAGGAGTGAGAAGGAGATAAAGGAGGGGTAATGAGACTGATATGGCCATAGTACATTGCATAATACATTGTATACCTGTATGAAATTATCAAAGATGTTAAAAATTAATTTAAAAAACACAACAAATGTAAAGGGTATTAGCCAAACCCGTAACTTCCCTTGTGTGTGTGTTGGGGGAAGGAGTGTTATGTGTTTTATTTCTTAGTACTTATTTTATTTTAGCTCATTTCTTCTTTTTTAATGTATAGTTATGCTCTGCCTGCATTTGTGCCTGCAGGCCAGAAGAGGGCACCAGATCTCATTATCTGATGGTTGCGAGCCACCATGTGGTTGCTGGGAATTGAACTCAGGACCTTTGGGAGAACAGCCAGTGCTTTTAACCTCTGAGCCATCTCTCCAGGCCCAGCTCACTTTTTAAAAGTGGCTAGTATCAGGTTGGGTATGGTGGCACACACTTTTAATCCTAGCACTTGGAAGACAGAGGCATGTGGATCTCTGAGAGTTCTAGGCCAGCCAGCCTGGTCTCTATAGAGAGTTCCAGAATAGCTAGAGCTGTATAGAAAAACCCTGTCAAAAAAAAAAAAAAAAAAAAAAAGAGAAAAGAAAAAAAAAAGTGGCTAGCATATAATACTCTTTAGCTAAAGAAGCTTCAATGTTTCTCAAATTCAGGATCTTTCAGGGGATGTGCCTGGAGAAGGCATTCAGGCCTGTGTGGAGTCACAACCAGGTCTTATCTGTTCACTGAGCTTGGTGGCAGACAGAGCAAGGAGGAGGCTCAGGGGCTTCCCCACTTTACTCCAAAGCTGACCTTTTGGCGAAGGCAGCCCAGAAGGAGCTCATATATGACTCCCGACCCTTACCTCAGTAAATCCAAATCTAAACTGACGTGGTGTTGTTTTTGAAAAATAAAGCCAGCGCTGTTTTCTCCCTCATTTCCATTTTCTCCCTCACACAGTTCCTGGATCCATATTTTATTTTTCTGGCTCCGTTCAAGATACTTTGTACTAGTTATGTGGAGTAAACGGCATGAAGCATTAAGGGCTGCTGCTCGCATGCAGCCTGTTAATCTAAGTCCCAGGGGAGGGCCTTCGGAAAATGTCTGCTCACAGCCGGGACACCTGGAGGATTGTTTCCCCAGCTTCCAGGACTCACAGTTATGAAAGCCCCACCCCCACCTTCATGTAGAGCAAAGGAAAGAATTCAGTGGTTGTCAACATGAGTTTAGCACAAAAATAAGGCTTAAAACATAGTTTCATTCTAATGGAGCTTCAGGTCACATGAGCTTGGGGAAACCTGTTTTGCTATTTGTTTTGTTTTTTTGTTTTTTTTTGTATGTTTGAAAAGAGTTCCTAAGACGTTAGGGAGGGAGTTGAAGCGGAGGGCAAACTGCCTGTTAAAGGTTGGCTACCTCAGGGGCATTGCTGCCAGAGGCCCTTGGTCACTGTATGAAAGGGCAGCTTTGAATGGGCAGCCCCAGCCAGGCTTGATTTTGCACTGTTTCTGAGTCCTTGATTTCTACAAACAAAATAAAATACCTTGTCGAATAGGGCCCATTGAGCAGGGATGATGGGTTAAGAGTGGGGGTACGAGGTGGCAGCGTGGGTGCTTGTTATCAATCAGAGGTTGTCCCTTGTTCCTGCAGCCTGTGAAAGGAAGGACGCCAGAGTCTGATGGCTGGGGTAGCATTGATGTGGGGTAACGGGGTAATCGGATTGAAAGGGAGCCATGGCATGTATGTCAGTTCACATCTCGTCAAAGGAATAATGCGAGGTGCTACCTAGCTGAGGGCTTTGGCCCGAGGTTCAGTTAGCAAGCATCCAGGCCTCACTGGATTCAAATATAAACTAATTCTCACAGCAGCATGGCTTGATTAGTCTTATTTGCATAATAGTGGCAACTCCACAGAGTGGTTACTCTTTATTTTCTTCTGCTGGGATTTGAACAATAAAAGGTTTAAAATCATTTGAAAGAATGTGTGAGATGTGAGAGAAGTGAAGCCCCTCTGCAGCTCTCAGAGCTGTTTTCTGGATCCAGAAGGGCTGGAATTGGAGAAAGGCTGGTCCATTCCAGTGTAACTCTTGGACTGCAACACTTTTTCCTTCCAGGTTGTTCATGGCCTGAGCTCTTGGCTCCCACAGTTCAGGAAGGGGCAGAGTATCCCTTAGTGAGGCACCCCTTTTGGTTCAAGCAATACAGCAATTTAAAAAATGCATGGCTTCCATTCTGAGGCACTTGCTTTTCTGAGTGTCTGTGAAGAGAATTCCAGGTCTGTTGCCAGTCTGCCAAGAAATGAAGTAGTTTAGTTTATAAAACTCACACTGTTTGTGTTAGAGCTATTATTAAAAAAAATGAGGCTGGCCAACTGATCTTCTATGCAAGAGGTTTATCAGGTGGGTATGGAGGGAAGGGGGGACAGGACATGATGGGGAGAGAGAGAGAGAGAAGAGAAGAAAGAGGAGTGAGAAAGTAAGAGGAGTGAGAGAGCGACCACGTGTTGGGATTGGCCCTTTAAGGGGCAAGGTAACCACGCCTTCCAGGTGTGGCCACCTGGCTGGCAATACATGATGACATCATAAATTGCTAGGTAATCCCAGAAGCAAGTTGTGTTCCAAAATACTAACAGTTTGTGCCCTGGCTTGACTCAGAAGCCTTAGTTGATAAGAACTTGCAGAGCACGGTCTGGTTCTATTTGAGTGTAACGGGCGCTCCATACCCTTCGTCCTTACGTATGTGCTGAGTACAGCCTGATTATGCTCCTATGCAATAGGGTGCCTGTAGGCTACATCGCTGACATCTCCCTCAGATCATCTGTGCCCACCATTGAGTGCTCCATCACTGTCAGGCCTATGAACTCCTGACAGGAGGAGTCCTAGCAGGAGGGGCTGAGAAGTCACTGGACTCCCACCTGGTACTTAACCGCATTGCCCAGCCATTGATATGTAATTCTGTCCTAAGTGCATTCAGCTTGGGGTCTAAGGTAGAGAGTTCTCAAATTTGCTAATACCGCAACGCTTTAATATAGTTCCTCATGTTGTGGTGACCCCCAACCATAAAATTATTTCTGTTGCTACTTCACAACTGTAATTTTGCTACTGTTCTGAGTCATAGTGTAAATATCTGATATGCAACTCCCAAAGGGATTGTGACTCACAGGTTGAGAACTGCGGGTTAGGGTGTAATTCTGGGGAAGAGGCTATGCTGCTATGGAGAAACAGTCTGCAATGCTGTATAAAGACTTTCAGGGTGACTGGCTTGGGGCCATGCTCCTGCCAATAACCCCTCCCCTGTGCTCTGTAAGTAAGCCCAGTGAATTCACTGGCTTTCCTGTCAACAGCCAGGTCTGGACGGAAGAGCATGGGAGAGCAATTTACTTTATTATTAGGATCTTAGTAAGTATGTGGAGCGGGGGTAGACATGTTGACATCTCGCCAGGGAAGGAATTTCGTTGATGGTGTGCTAACAGATCTGAGTCTTATTTTAAGCAATGGCATCGTAAAGGCAGAATAGAGGGAAGATAGCTAAAATTCATGAGGTTCAGACTTTATAATTTCTTTAATTTAAAATAATTTTTAAGTTAAAAAAATTTTGTTTTTGACTGTTTCGTATGTACATATAATACATTCTGATTACTCTCCTCATCCATTCTCTCTCTCCTCCTCCCCATCCCTGTCATCCCATCCCTCACCAGTGTCTTTCTCAGACATATGACACAGTTTGTGCTTTCATTGACCTACAATTCTATTACCCCATCTCTTAAGGCACTGAGGTATCTATCATCAGCATTGGGCTCTAATCCTCTCTGGGGAGCACACAAAAGGAATGGCAAAGTTTGTATTTTTGAGGCCTCTGGTGCTCCCCTGACTGAAAACTCATAAGGAGATATCTCACTCCTGGTACTGGGGTAGTTCTTTAATAATCCATGGCTTCTGAGAGCAGCTTTTGTTAGCTATATGGGCTATCTCCCTTCAAACTCTTTAAAAATACAAATTATGTATTTTAATTTGATTACAAGATGTTAATTTCCATACAGTGTTTCCATATTTTCTTCATTTTGTTAATTTTCTCAACTGCTCCCTGCTTAAACTGCTTTACCCTCAACATTCCCAATAATGCTTTCTCAAATGACCTCCTACCCCACTGAACTTTCTGTGGCTCTTTCCTAGTTCTTAGGTTTTACAGGAACTTCATACTGGATCCATATATGAGGGACAATGTGCAGCACTTGTCTGTCTGTGCCTCAGTTTCCTCAGTTTTTTTTCAGTTCCATCTGTTTGACTTCAAATTCCATTCGGGTTTTTGATATGTTATTTTTTCTGAGAAACATTCAGTACCAGAAAATAAAATTTAAATACATTTATAAATGCTGCTGGGGAAACTTGCTTTGATGAGTTCTGGCTTTTGCCCAGTAGTGAAGTTTTCATTTTTCTATAAGCGTTCTTTGGTTCCTCATACTCATTCTCATTACTCTTTTTTTTTTTTAAGATTTCTTTGTTTTTAATTTAAAATATCTATCTATCTGTCTATCTATCTATCTATCTATCTATCTATCTATCTATCTATCTGATGTGTTTGGACATTCTTGCCTAAATGTATAATACTCATTCTTATTACTCTTTTTTTTAAAGATTTCTTTGTTTTTAATTTAAAATATCTATCTATCTATCTATCTATCTATCTATCTATCTATCTATCTATCTATCTGATGTGTTTGGACATTCTTGCCTGAATGTATGTCTGAGCATCGTGTGTACCTGGAGCCTATGGACACCAGAAGAGGGCACGGGCACCAGATCCCTGGAGAATGGAGTTTCATATAGGAGCCACCACGTTGGTGCTGGGAGTAGATCCTGGGTCCTCTGGAAGAACAGCCATCTCCAGCCCTATTTTAATTTTTAATTATGTGCATGCAGGTGTGTCATGTGGCTGCAGTTACCCACAGTGACCAGAAGAGGGTGTTACATTCCCCTTGGAGCTGAAATTACAGGTGATTGTGAGCCTGCTGACATGTGTGCTAGGAACTGAACTTGGGTGTTTTGCAAGAAGAGCAAGTGCTCTTAACCACTGAGTCATCTCTGTAGCCCATAATTTTCATGTCTCTTCTTCGCTCATTATGTGTTGCTGTAAGAAAACACAGAGGTCCTCAAATGAAGAGGTCATATTGGCTCAGAATGCTTCTCTTTCTACCAGGTTCTTGATGGTAATACATTAAAAACAACAGCATGGGAGATCTCGTTTTCTAATTGGCTGGATGATGAATTCCAACTTCCATTGTGAAAACTTCCTGCTATGAAGAAATACCAACAGCATGTGCTCAATGGATATCAATTAAACGTTTAATTTACTTGACTCCCTCCAGGATGAGAATTAGAAAGGGCTGTCTTCTGAGGACTATTTAAGGATAAGCATCCTGAGTGCCTTCTCTCATCCCCCGGGCTGTGTTAAGGGCTCCTCAGTGGGAATCATCACAGATGAGAAATGTTAGGTGAAATGTATCGAAATTGTATTCCTCCTAAGTGTGGAATCCCAGATGTGGCTCATCGGTGAGGTGGAAACAGTCATTGTCTTGTTGAAAGTCAAAGACTGCCTTGAACCAAAGTTTCCTGAGGTGGAATCATGTGGTTTGGGGAGTAATTTCTGTTTTTGCCCATTGAGTTGGGTTTTGCTGTCGATGTGAATAAACATGAGAAAGAATGTGTAGGGGTTGGGCTTAACTCTTCTGAGCTGTGAGGACTCAATAAATAAGATCTGAATATCCATTGTGAAGGGCAGAGAAAGATAGACCTTTGGGACAGTACCTGTCTCTCCCATCCAAGCACTAACTAGGCCCCACCCCGCTTAGCTTCCTACCTCTGTTGAGAGGTTGGGAATGTTCAGGAAGGTCTGGCTGCTGGCTGCAATGTCTATTTCCAAAGAACCATTCCCACCCCCCAGGTATGTGAGAACCCAGTCACCCATCTTTGACTAAAGAATGAGTGGATAAGTGTTAGCTCCCACCATACCTGGACCCTAAACAGCTGCTAGCAAAGAATCCAGTCCTGTGTGCGCAGACTAGCTTTCTCCCAAAAACCCAAAGAAAAGGACTTGGAGAATAAGGCCAGCTACTGGGGCACAAACAGCGCAGTCCTTGGCTGATTATTTTGTGCTTGTTGATTGCTAATAAATTGAGCAGAGAAGCAGCTTCCTAGAAAGTCATCCATGGTGGTAGGTGGACCGGTCCGCTTTCTCTTCACATTCAGGTCCCTCACAGCTCCATACACCTCCTGGTTTTTAGGTCAGTGTCCTGGCCCTGCGGTTCTGATTTTGCTAACAGGAAATTGACAGAGAAGCGGGTTGTGTGTACCTGCCCACCTGTCTAGGCTGCATATTTTTAACTTTGCACAGAGATTTATCATGGGGCCTAAACAAGAGTCTGTCTACTGAGAGTCAAAATACGTGACTCAGCAGACCTGTGCTTTGGAAGGGAAGATGTCACTCTTAACTCAGCAAGATCCAGCTGGGTTGATACAGTCCATGTGGAGGCACACAAGCCCAGTCAGGGCCTCCCCTTGCAGCTTCTGGCTGGGGTGAGCTTCTACCTGGACTCTGCGTGGTTTTGTGCCATCTGTGCCTCTAGCCACATCTTCATGCTCCTCTTCCCTCTGTATACTCACTATACCCGCACTCCTTCACCACAGGGCCTTGCACAGATTAGTGCCTTTGACTGACATTCTTTCCTTCCCTTTTTTCTCTTTTCTTTTTTTGGTTTGTTTGTTTTTCAAGACAGGGTTTCTCTGTGTAGCCCTGGCTGTCCTTGAACTTACTATATAGACCAGGCTGGCCTTGTACTCAGAGACACTACTGCTTCTGTCTCCTAAGTGCTGGATTAAAGGCATGTGGCATCATCACCCTGCTCTCTCCTGTTTCTAAACCCATTTCTCAGTCCTTCTTCCAAGCATCATTACAAAACAAACAAACAAACAAACAAACAAATAAACCAAAAAATGTCTTGGAATGGAGAGAAGGCTCTGCATGGCAGTTAAGAATCCTGGCTGTTCTTGAAGAGCACCCACAGAGAGCCTCACAGACATTTCTAACTGTAGTTCCAGGTGCCCTCCTGGCCTCCGCAGGCATGAGGCATGCACATAGTACCCATACATACATATAGCCAGAAAAACCATACCCACAAAATAAAATCAATCTTTGAAAATCCTTTCTGATAACTACCACATGTTCTCTCTCATGCGCAGACCCTAGCTTCTAATTTTAAAAATATTTAATTTCTTATCTCTATTTTGTGTGGGTATGGGGATGAGTGTGGACCCATATACACATGTGGAGGTCAGAGGTCAATTTGGCAGTGCTCTTCTCCCGTGATGTGGATTCCAGGCATTGGATTTAGATTGTCAGGCTTAGAAGCAAGAGCTTTTGCTTATTGGGTCATGTTGCCAGCTTCTCATTTCTGATTTTATGTATTTTTGTATGAACGAGGGTTGGATAGAGGTCAGGAAACCAGAAAGGAGCATGAGAGAGGGAAGGAAAGAAGTTTTTAAAAATATCATTTTTGCTTACTATGTTTTCCCTCTTTGAGCATACCGTCTGACAAAAAGGAGCATCTGATAATTAGGGAACGGAGGAAGAGTTAAGGTTTAAGCTTAAATGCCCCAAGCTCAGCACTGAGAACAGGCACCATGAGTCTGCCTCTCGTGGTTACTGTGTGGGTGCTCTGGTTGAGGAGGCCCTGCATGGTGCCTGCATTTACTAGATACTGATACACACTTGGTAACGTTGCTTAATAAGAATAGTGCGTGCTTAAGAGCCCTTAAAGCAGCACTTAGCAGTGGAGGCCTCCTGTCAGCAGCAGGCCTCATGACGCTTTCTCTTTGTCGAGGCCACTTCCTGTGTGCGCAGACTAGCAGACCGTATTTTCCAAAGACAGCACCACAGTGTATGTCCATCCCACCCCACGTTCTGCTGCCTACATCACCTGACGCTCCCCTGCAGAAGGGTGTTGCAGGCCTCTGGCCCCTCCCCCTCGAGTCTCTGTAATGTTTGTGCCTGCTCTACCCAAGGGGAGGATGGCAAAAACGGTGTTTTATAACTTCCCCCTCTTCCCCTTTCTTCTCTTCTTTTTTCTCCTTCCCCTTGCCTCTTTATTTTCTTTCCCCCTTCTCCTCCTCCTTCTCTTTCTTCTTTTTGGGCTCCATAGGTAACTAAAGCCTGTATTGTCTCCTGCCTTTGTTTCTATCACAATAACCTCCCTTGGTGTGCCATCAGCCTTATGCTATACCCTTCTTTCTTGTTTGTTTGGTTTTTAATTAGCATACAAACTGATGAGCTTAGCTGCAATGCTTTCATACATTCTATACTTGGTTGGTCTTCCTTTGCATGCTATAGCATTCTTACATCCTAGCTCCTAAAGTCACAAAGCATGGGCCCAGGCATGGTGACAATACTGGCCATCTAGCCCTTGGGAAGGTCATTCAGGGGGATTGTGAGCTCAAGCCTAGCTTGGGCTGCATAGCAAGACTCGGTCTCCCCAGCACCATCCCTGAAGAGAATACTAAGCTTTAGCTTGGTGCTCTGCTTATACAAGGCGATCACTTGTCTTTATCCTGTCACCACAGAGACACTCACTCAAAAGCCAGCACCTGAAGCCAGACCGCAGGTTTAAGGGATAAGCTATTCAAAGTTATTCTGCTGTTTGCCTTTCTTTCTTATTTATTTACTTGTTTTTGAGATGGTCTCACTATGTAGTCCTGGCTCTCCTGGAACTCATTGTGTAGGCCAGGCTAGCCTTGGACTCACATAGATCTGCCTGCCTTTGCCTCCTGAGTGCTGGGATTAGATGCATGTGCCACCACACCCAGCCTTTCATGGCCTTTCTACAGCCCCAACTGATACCAAGTGCTACTGGGGTAAGGGATCATGGGAGTACAGATTCTGCCCTGGTCTGCAGATTCCAGGGCAACGTAAATGCTATCGTGGCCTCAAGGCCATGTTCTGGAACAGCTGTTACACCACAGTAGACAGCTGATCATACACTCTCATGGAACCAGGGAAGGTGTCAATACTCACTTTTCAAATGATAGTCCTGAAGCTTGTAGAAGCCACTTGATTTCCCCAAGGCCACAGAGTGGGTGAGTACTAAGCGACAAACAGCTGCATCCCTCTAATTCATCCTCCTTATACCCCTATACCCCCACTCTTCTGCACAGGTCTCAGAAGTAAGTGGTGCTCCTAGTGACCACTTAGAGCTCTTGGAGCTCAGGCTCTCTCCGCTTGGCACATGTACTAGTGATGCACTCTGTGAGACTGGAGGATAGTGCTTGACTTTGTCAAGGAGAAGCCATCCATCAAGCTTCTTGGCTGCCACACACGGGCTCTGTACAGGTGGTTCTCCCACACTGAGAGACAGAGAGGTGCTGAGGACAAAGAAGCCAGAGGAAGACCCGGCCTCTGGAACCCAGCCTTGTGACAGTTTCAAAGGGTTTCTCTACCATCTGTTCCCTCTTGCCTGCACAGAAACTGCATAGTTCCACTGTGTCTCATCACAAAAAACTGTGTGAAAATCAGCTCATGGTTGACATCAGCCTTGGTTGTCATGGACTAGAGAAAGAGCTCTTGCTTTTACTGGCTCAATCCTTGCCTGAGTGAGATAAGCTGACAAAAGGGCTGGCCCTGGTACATGCCACAGAAGATATTCAACGAGGCAGGGGTTGAATATCACAGGCTTCTGAGACTGCCATCACATAGCTCTGGGCAACTGGGTCCTACTACTGATCAGCATCTTCTATCTGTTCTTCCAAGGGATGCTCTAGCAACACTGGGCACACCATCTTCATCTCTGTCTCTGGCCCTCACCTGCACTGTTTCCAACCTGAAATGCCCCCAGTCTGCGGAAGGTTGTTTCCTTCAGCAATCGAGAACTGTTTTTTTCAGAAAGGCCATTCTATCTTTCCCAGGCTCACCTACAGAGGGTAATCTTGCATGGAAGGAACTCTTTCCTTTATGACTGGACACATCCAGAACAAATACACAGACCCTTTCATCTCCCACTCCCATTACACGGCATATGCAAGAAGGCATTCAGGAAAGAATGAGTGTGTTGCCTCATTGAACCCCAAGACTGCTCCATAACATGGGCATCTGCATAGCCTCACTTTACACTCAGTGATACTGAGTTGAGAACATTGAAGGAGTTAGGTGACCTGGTAACACAAGGTACAAAATCCAGCAGTGCCCACTGCTGACATCTGTGCCCCTCTGCCATACGTCAGCAGCTGTGGCTGACTGTTCACACAAGGCTGACTGCACCAACAGCTGCAGGGCCACCAGAAAGCCATGCCCACTAGAAGTTTTGACACTGGAAGAAGATCCCCACGTGCTGTTGAGTTGCTGCAGGGCCATGTGCACCTTTCAGACTGTCTGATGTGATTACGAGGAGCCAGTGACTTTTGCCCTTGTGTAACTATTATGCTTTAGAGAAGTCAGTCTTTTATTTTCAGGCTCTAAACTCTCTGGGATGGCATTCGAACTTGGGCTGCACCTGGCATTAGGACTTGGGCTGCACCTGGCTGTCCTGGGGGTGTTTGCATGCTCCCCTTACCCTCCGGTCTCTTCTTGCCTGTGAACCTATTTGAAGTTTTGATTCATCTCATTCTGCACTCGTGGGGGTTCTGAACTTTGTGCTTCTTGGAAATAAGTCCTGCTGGGTCTGTCAGCTGTCTGGCTCTGGTGGAAATGATCTTCTGCCACATAGCTATAGAAAGTCAAGTGGCAGAAGTAAGTGAACCTACCATTTTTACAAAGGGATATGCGCAGAATTGCCAGTGGTATTTATGTAGGCATTGTGCGCCAGATACACTTGGATGGCAGTGAATTGTCAGTTACTATGACAAAATGACTGAAGAAATCAATCTGCCAAGTATGAATAGCTCGCAATGGGCTTCAGGGTTCTCAGGTTAAGGGACCCACAAAGCTGACAGAGACAGGGCCTCATATCGGTATGACCTCCACTGGAGAGCATATAAATTAGCTGAGATGTAGGCAAAGAGGTCTGTCACCCTCCCCATGCAGAACAATTTCAATATTCACATGGAAATGAAAGGCCATTTTAGAAGACCTAGAAGGCCAGCTATGTTAATGACATTCAAATCAGGCCTTTTCTCTAGAGGAATCTGGAAGTCCTTTCTAAAACGCTACTTGCTTGTCTTGCTCCTGGTGTATCCTTTTCCCAAGTAAGCCATACTTGCACAAAAGCAATGCATTGTAGATAAGTTAAGAGTCTTTCTTCCTGAACAGCTAGAAGATAGATGTGATAGATTATAGTCATGGCACGTAGATGATAATGGCAGATAGATAATAGAGATGACAATAGGTTGAAGATAGATATTATAGAGATAAGAAATAAAAGATTGAAAGATAGATGATTGATGAATAGGTGATAGATGAGAGATAGATAGATAGATAGATAGATAGATAGATAGATAAGTAGATAAATATTGATAGGTATTGATAGATATTGATAGATAGTTAGGTGAGAGAGGTGATAGATAATAGGTTTTAAACATTTGTGTGTATGTGTGCGTGTGCATGTGTGTTTGTATGTGTTTGTATGTGTGATAGATAGATAGATAGATAGATAGATAGATAGATAGATAAGATAGATAAGATAGATAAGATAGACAGATGGATGTTTTTAGTTCCCAGAGAGTGATTTCAGATATCACTGCACTGGATTTAGACAATTGCTGTTTTCTCTCCAATTCAGAGTGATTTTAAATTAAACAAACAAGCAAACCCTTTTGATGGGAAGCTGGGGGGCTGCTCAGTGGTTACAGTGTAAGTGTATACCACTGTTACAGAGGACCCAGGATAGGTTTTCAGTGCCTGCGTCAGACAGCTCACAACCATCTGCAAACTCCAGTTCCAGGGGATCTGATACCTGCACACATAAATGCATACACACCCATATGGATAATTTGATAACTTTTTATGGGTGGGCACCGCTTAAATTCTCATTATAAAGATGTAGCAGCATATAAGCCAAGTTTGAAAGAAAGGCAGTGCTGAAAGTTACAGAATCCTTGCTGCCATTTATGTTATGTTGTTGATTTGTGCTGTGATTTGGGGAAATTCATATACATATATTCACAAATACATATATTCACAACCCATAAAATTAAATTTTGGGGAAACTTGACATTGTTGAAAATAATTAGAATCAAGAAAAAAGAAATGCATTATTATTATTCTTTTTTACAGAAAAAATTCCAGAGTCAGACTTAGTCTTATTAGTGTAGCTCAGTGATAGAGTGTTTGCTCAGAAAATATGATGCCCTGTGTTCAATCCTAGTACCTCCAAAGAGATAAACAAACACAAGGTTTCTGTTCTGAAAGTGATAAAATAAGATTAGGATTTCTTCAAAGAAATATGGAATTGTGTATTAAGAGTCTAAAAAAAAATTATAAATTAAAACATTTTTTAAAAGAGCCTAAAAATTGTCTGGTATAGTGGTGCGCACCTTAATCCCAGCACCTAGGTGGCAGATCTCTGTGAGTTTGAGGCTGTCCTAGTCTACATACTGAGCTCTTAGTTAGCCAGATATACATACTGAGAGCCTTTCTAAACAAAAGGAACCTAAAAACAGTGATGAAATAGAGACACTTATAAGTATATATATGCTACACTTATAAATATACGTGTACACACATATATAAATATATACACATAAATAAATCAGAGATGATTTATCTAACTGTATAGATATCTATATATAAAATATAGATATAGAGGTAATAGATATCTAACTATAGGGACTTGGTTTAATAAATTATGATGTCAACTGTGGTAGTGTATGCTTTGAATCCCAGCACTCAGGAGGCAGAGACAGGTGGATCTCTGTGAGCTTGAGTCCAGCCTAGACTGCATAGTGAGTTCCAGCATAGCCAGAGCTATATAGTAAGAGACTTTATCTAAAAGAAAACAACAACAAAAACCCCAAAACAATAATAATAAATTATGCTATACATATACCATTAGCAAGAACGTTTGCTGGGCTGGAAGATGGCTCAGTGGTTAAGAGCACTGCTCTTCCAAAGGACCTGAGTTCAGTGTCCAGCACTCACATGGTAGCTCACAATTGTCTGTACTGCCAGTTCCAAGGGTTCTGACACCTACACACAAATGCACATAAAATAAGGTTAAATAAAAAAAGTAATGTTTGCAAAGAGTTCTTTAA
This sequence comes from Psammomys obesus, assembly GCF_907164565.1. NCBI lineage: Eukaryota > Metazoa > Chordata > Mammalia > Rodentia > Muridae > Psammomys > Psammomys obesus. The sequence goes on from NW_026590681.1 coordinate 1,210,447, forward strand.
GTACTTGCAAAATATGTATGTAATAAATAAGGAATTAGCAGCTTAAAAAGTCAAAGTGAGGGCTGGGTGTTGGCAGTGTACACCTTTAATTCCAGCACTCAAGGAGGCAGAGACAGATCTCTGAGTTCAAAGCCAGCCTGGTCTACAGAGTGAATTTCAGGATAGCCAGGGCTGAACAGAGAAACCCTGTCTCAAAAAAAAAAAAAAAGTTAAAAGTGAGTTTTGCTTCTGTTCAAGATGCCTTTACACAGATGTGTTATAAATGTGGATGAAATGTGAGATAGGACCAGGAATGCTTTTTATATTTTCTTTTGTTTGTTTGTATTTTCTACATTTTCCCGTGAGGACAGTAAATAATACAAGTTCTTGCTCTCTCTATATATTGTAGTTTTTAACTTCGTAACAGGAAGAAATAGATTTTTTTTTGCTTCACTCTGTTGACAACCAACTCACCTTTCCATTGTATCCCACCTTGCTGTCATCTGGTTGGAGATTCCTCCTGCCTCTCCAGAGTCTTGTCCATATGCCCCAATTTCCCAGTGAGCTGGGATGTCCTTGTTGGCTCACCGATATGCAAATGTCCTTTTTCCCCTCTTGGCCAGATGTCCTCTTCTGCACCTGGAGGTCTTCATGTAACTAGAGAATAGCTGCTCCAGTGTGTGTAACTCAGACAGATTCCCAAGCTGGAATCTTGGGCTGGAGACTTGACTAGCACCAGATAACCCTAGAGAGGGTGGGTAGTCAAAGATGCTTAATCCGCATGTATCAGGCTGTGAAATAAATGACACAGTAACAGATGACACAAAGACAGGCCTTTTTATTACTTCCCTTACGTACACCACTTCCTGTGATTATCTGAAATGTGCCTGACACTTTTGAGGCTATGGGATAAGGTGACATGGCTTGTTTTCTTTCTTTCTTTCTTTCTTTCTTTCTTTCTTTCTTTCTTTCTTTCTTTCTTTCTTTCTTTC
>NW_026590681.1:1211427-1250045 GCF_907164565.1 Psammomys obesus
TTCTTTCTTTCTTTCTTTCTTTCTTTCTTTCTTTCTTTCTTTCTTTCCTTTTCTTTTCAAACAGGATCTCATCCTGTAGTTCTGGCTGACCTGGACCTCTCTTTGTGGACCGCCAGGCTTCAAACTCACAGAGATGTGTTTCCATCAGAGTGTCAGCCTTCTTCCTTTTTGCTCACCTGTCAGAATAGGTGAATGGATGTCTGCTGTAGAGTTCTCACGATGATCACCTGCATAATGGGCTGTCTAAAAAGAACTAATATCCCCTTTCCTACCCACAACCTTCTCTCCCTCCTTCCCAAAAAACTGAAGTGTTTCTTTCCCGAGTTTCATAGAAGCCCTACAAACAAGAACACGGTTCAGTCTCTCCCCTGGGACTTTTTCCTGGTCCGAGGAGCTGCAGTAACTGAAGTTATGAAGAATCCCTGACTATTCATTTCCATTCTCTTTTCTAGTGCTTTACTGAGGCACTTCCTCTTGTTCTTCACTTGAACTCAGTCTGTGGAACTGAGTGGTGAATACTGTTTTCTCCTGTGTCACAGTAGCTTTTTTTCTCTTGTTTTTCAGAAAGTGGTTACTTGGCAAGTGGTTGCAACTGTACCCTAAATTTGCTTATATTTGTTCTTTAAACTGGGAACTGGAGGATTCCCTTCCATTGCCACTGAGAAAGTGACAATGACCAGAGAAGCAGATGAGCCATCTCTCTGTGAGCTATGAAGAATGTGAGGGATCTGGCCTGGGAAATGATGACAGAAAAACTAGGTTCTTAGGCCTGTGAGATGGCTCTGGCCACCAAGCCTAAGGCTCTGTGAGATGGCACTAGTCAACAAGCCCATTGACCTGAGTTCAATCCCTGAGAACTGCACAGTGGAAGGAGAGGATCAACTCCTGCAAGTTATCCTCTGACTTTCACATGCACACATGCACATACACGAACACACACACACACACACACACACACACACACACACACACTAATTGAATAAATGTAGGAGGAAAAGAAACCAGATTCTTCCAATGACGCACGTAGATGGAATTGTTTCTAAGTTGCTGAGTAAGGAGCTGGGGTAGGAGACACAGAGGTCAGGCAGGGTCAGCTTCCTCTGAACCACTGTTCACTGTTTAATCCTCAACCTACGTTTGCCTGTTTGTTCAACTCACTGAAAATGTGAAACAGTTGGGCAAAACCTGGAATAACTGTTACTGTTAGCGTGCTTAAATTGAGGGATAAATCTTTCCCCCTCTAGGTCTTTTGTGTTTATTTGCTTCAAAAGGCTTTAGGGACAGTAGTGTGAATTGTTCTGCACAAAATTCGCAGATCTCAGGGTTCAGTTGAAGCCTGAGGCTTACTAACTTTTCAAGCTTGGTGTTCAGTTTGGTTTGTCTGGAAGCAGTGGCTCCTGTGGCCAATGTTCCCACTGAGGGGATGGGCACCTCGAACTAGTGGTCACCATTTCCACTGGGCAAAGGAATTGGACAGGATGGTGTCACGTGTCATGAGCCAGGTCTCCTTTCCTTTGGCTTTAAACAAAACGAAGAAAATGTTTTGGTGAGAAATGCTATGCTGGCTGTGAAGGAGATTCAGAAATTAATTTAACAAAATGCTGAGTTTTGAGGGAGGCTTTAATGTTAAAAGACAAACATTTGTATCATGACCTTATGCCTTTTCCACTGAGGCCTCATGGGAATTGATAGTAATGGTATTAATTTTCTTAAAAATTTCCCTTCTCTAAAAATTCTGGGGAAAGCACTATATTAAAAGGAGAATGATTTCCTCAAAAGGCTACACTGAATTTATTTACATAAAGGGCAGTTACTGAAGCTAATATGCAGGTATTTAAATGTATTGTTCTAATTTTCCTTCACAAAGGTGCAGGTTTGGTCCTATTATTGTGTGGACAGGTTAATATACTTTTGTAATCTCTCAATTACTTTTTCCTTCATAATTCCAAAAACTAGGAATGGTGTTTTATGACCTCTGTCTTTTCTTTCTTTCTTTCTTTCTTCATAAGGAGAAAAACTATTCTTTAAAAATCAATCCTTTTTGTCTTTTGAGGTCTGGATTAAAATTAGGAAATGGAAATAGGAGGAGGACTCTCCTGAAAGAAGAGATACAAGAGTTGGTGATGGGGTGAATATGCTCGAAATACCTTACAGACGCAGGTGAAAACACAACAATGAAACCCATTAGTTTTACAGCTAAGTGAATTCTGTTCCCAGCATCCACACAAGTACCTGTGACTCCAGCTCCAGGGGGTGCGATGCCCTTTTCTGACCTCCGTGGGCACGAGGAGCACACACATAGTGCACAGACTCATTCACATAAAATTTTTAAAAAATCTGGAAAAACTTTTCTTTCTGGTTGTGAGCCTAGCCTATAATGGCTGAGTCATCTCTCCGGCGCTGGAAAAACTTTTAAAGATACACTCCCACTCCCAGCTGACCCACACCAAAAGTGAGAAAGAACATTATAGGACATTAGATGTGGTAGAACATAAGCTTATTTTAATAAAGTTGTGTGGAGAATTTTTTCATTTATTTATCTGGGGGAGGGCGGGCACGTGCAGATCAGATAAAAACTTCCACCACGTGTGTCCCAGGGGCTGAACTCAGGTCATCAGGTGCTTTAGCTCACTGGGTCAGCTTTACCAGCCAGAGCTTTGAGGTTTTTAATGATGCGTTTGTAGTTAGAAGGCCAATGCAGGTTGTTGTTGGTGATACATGACTTTAATTCCAGTACTCAGGAGGATGAGGTAGGTGAATCTCTGTGAGGCCAGCCTGTCTACAGGGAGTTCTAGGTCAACCAGGGCTATCCAGAGAAAGTCTGTCTCTGTGTAGACGAACAAACAAAACAAATAAACAAACAAAGCAAATAAAAAACAAAACAAGACAATGCAGACAATCTTATCAGGATTATTTTTATTCATATGTTAATTTGCTTTTTGCTAGAGTGTGTGTGTGTGTATGTTTGGTGAAAGAAGTTGATTAAAAATTTCTATCATAAAAGTGAGAAGAAGGAGCAGGAGAAGAAGAAGCTTCAAGAAAGAATCTTCTTATGTAGACCAAACTAAGATCAAAAGTCTGTACACCATACCCAGCTAATAGAAGCATTTTTATTTTTAAGAAAAAACAAGACCACCCCTTTATTCAGCATGTGGCAAATGAAAGGAGGACTTTTTTTTTTTTTTTGAAAAGAGGATTCTTAATGGCTTTATATTTTAATTTATTTGTATTATAAAACATCATGCTATTTGCCTGTTGGTGGGGTATTTAATATCAGTACTAAAGCCTCAGAAAAGAACAGCAAGCTAAAGACTAGCCTGGGGTACGTGGATGGTGCTTTAAAACAAGCAAGTAGACAAAAACCTCAAAATGCACGTCACTGGATACACATCCAGGTGAAAAATTTAAATGCTACTTGGATTATTACTTTTCTTTAAGATGGAAACAAAAGACATCCGCTGCCTGCTGGCTTCTCTGTACCACTTCCTCAGGTACTTTGCAGAATTCTTTGAGGCCTTTGCAGAATTCTCCAAGCCTGTCCCTACCACGAGGACCACATACTCTGAAGTTACTGCATTCATCATCTAAGGATCTTAGGAAAACACCAGCACACTTATAAATACATCCCCCACACTACACACACACACACACACACACACACACACACACACACAACTGTATACACCCTGAGAGACCAAAAGATTAAAAACTAGCAGTTATTATTTAAGGCCTGAACTAGGTGGGTGGAGAAGTCCAGGAATGCCCTGAGGGGAAGAACCGCTTTACTGCATTCTCTCCCCACCCACTAGAGATACGGTTGCTAGGAAACTGGCCCATTCCCCCCTAGGAAGGGACACCAGATCATTAATGGTTTGGGGACCTTCCTATAGCCAATCAATTCAAAATGTAGCATTTTGACCAATAGATACTTGCAGGCAGGAATTGCCCCTGCCTTGGGCGTGCTGGAGGGACCAGAATCTTTAAATCACCCAACTAACCTGAGCACGGTGCTCGGTGCTAAGTGCTCGGCTCCCACTGCTTTGGTGGTGGGGGTGTGTGGGCCCAAGGTGCAGCTTGTAATTTGTAATAAAAAGAACCTCATGTATTTACAGCGAAGTCTGTTTATTCCTGGTCTTTTGGGGTTCGAGAACTGGGCAGAACAACACATATTCACACCACACCCACAAACTCACACACACCCTGTCACCCACACAAATACAGACAAACACACACACAAGCACACACCAGTTCTTTAAATGATAAGTCAAAGACAACTTTGCCATTGATAGGGCCTGAGTATCTGTCACTCTAACTCCAACCGTCCATAAAAAACGATAAAGGAAACAATTTCCACTCCCATCCCACCCCTAGCCCTATTTTTGGTGATTTGGGGACTAGGTCTGTTATGTAGCCCAGTCTGGAGTCATAGGAGGTGATTCTCCTGCCTCAGCCTTCTGACTGCTGGGATTACAGGTGCAGAATGACAGGTCTAGCTGGAGTAAACAGAACTTGAAGCCTGGACTCTGGAGCATTCCCCTGTGGTGGAACATTCTCACGAAAGGGTAGGTAGCCTTGGAGAGGGAAGTGTCTGTGTCGTAATTGTTCATTTTCCTTTTTGTCTGAGTGTGCAAACGCCTAATTGGACCTCTGAGCCTGCAGGGTCGATTCTTCTCAGATTCACATCCACGCTGGGAAATAGTCCGTCATCGTCCATCCTTACAGCTAGCCTCCAGAGGCCCCTACTTTTGACAAGCAGCCAGGGCCCCAGCATGACATGCTGGTGCTTTTAGACTCCTGGGTCAAGAGGCCAGAGCTCGGCACGGCACCGCAGAGCCCTGGGCCGGTCCCGCAGCCCACCACCCTCGCTGCCCTGGCGCCTGCCCTCATACCCGCCTGCCCTTCTTAGTCTGCGCAAAGCGTTTGAGGTGCACTACTTTCTTTGGCGTAAAGCCCTGGCCGAAGTCTCTCCGTCTTTTTTTTTTTTTTTTTTTTTTTTTTTCAGGAGCATTGTGTCACAAAGGGTTTAAGGGGGGAAACTGTTAAAAGGAAGCCCTTTTCTCTTCTGCCTGAATGCGGTGGGGAGATTAAAACTTTCATTTAGGATCTTGCGGTATTCATGGCAGTGGGCGGTGAATAGGGTCGCGTCAAAGCCCCCAGCGCTGGTGCTGGTAGGGACGCTTTCATCTCGCTCATCTCCAGACACAGGTCGCTTTGCACTTGAAAGAAGGGAAAGAGGGGAATGTGGGATTTTGACAGCTGATATTGGCCTGTGACCTCTTGGTGAGGATTTTCTAATTAACCCCAAGGAAGCATCAGGTGGCCAACGCAGAAGAGAGGTAGAAAGTGTCCGGGTATTGAGCCAATGGTCAGGGAGTGCTTTTAACACTTACGGGAATTTACGAAGACTTCCTAAATACAAAATCTGAAAAACAAAATCATGGAGGAAGTTGGGTCGGGAGCAGAGAAAGACTACACTTCTGGCGGCCCTGGACCAGCTCACTTCCGCACAGGCTGGTGTGGTTCTCTGGCTCAAACATGGTGGGTGCTTTGGTAGGGTAAGATGGGCTAAGCAGTGTTGGAGTGGGATGCTAGGAGACTCTGCCAGTCTAGACTGGAGCGTCCCCTCTAGACTCTGCCAGTCTAGACATACAGCGTCAGCCTGTATGTCAGGCACCTTGCCAGGCTCACTCAGCGAGCTGAAATAAATCCTGTGTGTCAGCAAAATCACCTCCAGCCGGAGATGGTAGTAACAGTTTTTGCAAAGGAAGCAAAGCAAAACAAACAAACAAATAAACAAACAAACTAATTTTATTGGCTCAAAGATAAACTGGGTGGGCTGCCTTGGACAGAGTCTCAAGAAAAAGTAAGTTTAAGTGACAAATTGTCACATTCTCAATCCTACCCAGCCCTGTAAAGCTCAGACTGAGGGTCTCTGGGAAGCGTATCTCTAGAGGTTTACACCCCTTTTCTCTGTCCCTTTCTCCCTCCATACCTCCCTCCCTTCTCCTTTCTTCCTTCTTTTCCTTCTTCCTTCTCTCCTTTCTTTTCATGTGGCTATGATTATTAAAAAATTATTATTCATTTTGTGTATCTGGGGTTTTACCGGCTAGTATGTCTGTGTGTCACATGTATGCCTGGTGTCCTTGGAGGCCAGCAGAGGGCATCAAATCCCCTGGGATTGGAGCTATGGTCGTGAGCCTCTGGGTAGGTGCTGGGAACCAAACCTGGGTCTTTTGGAAGAGCAGCCAGTGCTCTTAACTGCTGAGCCATCCCTTCAGCTGCATCTAGAAGGTAAGTTTAGAAAGGGCTCTCACAGATCACCCTTAGGGTGGGGCCATGCTCCAAGGCAGTGTCATTGGGTCATTTGATAGCAAAATTAAGAGTGTTTTTTTAAAAAAGCACTTTAGTGTCTGTGTTCATAGTGAATCAAAACTCTAGAAGATGAGTTGTGATAACATAACATATTTTCAGCCAGCTTCTCAGAGGCCTCTAAATGCCCCAGATTGCCAGAGTTTCCTCCTGTGCCACTGGCTGCTCTCCTCAGGTCCTTGTACAATTCGAAGTTTCGATGTAAGCCTGTGCTGAAGATCCGGCCACGCTCACTGGCATCTCTGTTCCCTTGAGAGTTGCCTTAGCACCATGCCTCCAGCCCATCCTCTTTCCAAGCTCACTTCCTGGGTGAGCTCATCTAGCCTCAGGGCTTCCTGATATATTCCTAAACTTACACCTCTGACTCAGCTGTTCCCCTGAACACTAAACAGTCTGAATTTCCATCTGGTAACTCACTTGATTTGTCTACCTGGCTTGACTTTTTAGCTACCAGAGAGAAGGCCAGTATGCCTGGAGTATGGCATGCCATGGAAAATGTGGAAATTTTGCTTGGGGAGGAAGGCTAAAGGCCAGACCACAGAGAGCCCATTAAGCCATAGGACAAAGTCTGAGCTCTAGGGAAGTGTCTTGGAAGGCTTTGGGAGGAGCCAGGAAAAGCCTGTATGTGTGGGGCTCTCACGTAGTCCAGTGAGGCAGCAGAGGACTCTGGAAGTCCTCCTGTCCCCACCTTTCTAGTGCTGGGATTATGGTGCACCCCACTCTCGGCTCTAATACTGAACCAGAGGCTGGAGAGAAGCTGGTGTTACTGGCAAATGTTCAACCCCCTCCTCCCACCCTCACTGTCACCTGACCTCACAGGTAGCCGGAGTCCTTCACTACTCCGGACTGACTTTACCTCCAAGCTTTGTCGCTGGGCTGCCTTGTGCGGGCTTCTCTGCAGCCATCCAGGTCCTCACCATCCGGTGAGGCTGCCGGTAGTGATTCTGGGGACCTTTCCAGATCTCAGCTTTCTCTTTTTTTAATCAAAGATACAGATTCCTGATGGCATCAGGAAGGGAGACTGAAAGTAATCACTTGAAGCCCTGTCAAGTTCCTCTCCCAGTGAGGGACCAGGTTAGCCATGAGCTGTCATGCTGATGCAAGCTGACTTTGCAAAACTTGAAAAGCCCTGTGGGGTTGCCAGGACAGAGGCATACTCTTTCCTTCAACAGCAGCTTGGGAGGACTCTAAGATGTCCTTAGCTTCCCCTCTCTTTGTTGTGAGGTGATCACTACAGCACAGTCTACTCAGCAAAGAGGCAGTAAGTGCATGGAGAAGACTCAGAGCACAGATGACCAGCCCAGAGGAGGTGTCTGGGGCCTCTCTACTGTTAACCCAGGGATTTGCTTCCTGTGAGGCTCTTCATCTGCACCATGGAGTGTAGACCTTGGCCTGTTCCTGTGCGCACTTAGCTCTCTGCCCCCAAACCCTTCCACTAGGGGCTTTCTCTTCTAAGAAAACAGATCAGCAGGGTACATATATGTAACATGCACACGCACACACAAACATATATGATTATGTATGCTAGGGTCTCTAGAGGAACAGAAGCAATAAAATGAATGACATATGTGTTACAAAATGGGGCCTATTACAGTGGCTTACACCATGGGGCTGGGTTGTCTAAGTGATGGCCGTTGAAGCACTAGAGAGGTGAGAACCCAGTAGCTGGCCAGACCACAAAGCCTTGGCAGTCTCAATCTGGGACTGAAGGTCTACGAGACTCTTGGAGAGTTGCTGATCTTCAACCTGAGGATGCTAAAAGGGCGGGGCTCTGACGGCAGTGAAGAAAGGCGGTGGCAGCGGCAGCAGCATGGGAAATAAACTCATCGGTGAGCAGCAAATGCAAGCAAACAGCACTGCTTTCTCTGCAGACCTCCATATATGGGCTGTACCAGACAGCGCTGCAGGGGAAGGGCTTTTTCCCCTCAGTAAATCCCTTCTGGAATGCCTTCACAGACCCACCCAGAGGCTTGTCTCTAGCTTCCAGAGCTAATAAAGTGCTATATCACCTGTCTGCGCGCGCACACACACACACACACACACACACACACACACACACATTGGAGGCAAGATGGCACATACCCATCTCAGTATTTGGGAGACTTCGGCAGGAAGACTGGGAGTTGCAAGCCCACTTGAGCTTCAGGGTGAGACCCCATCTCAAAACAGATACTGATTTCTGAGCACTGACTTCTGTGCTTGCGAAGCTGGAGCTGACAAGCTGGAAACCTTTTGGGCTTTAATGGCCAAATGGAGCCTCAGAAACTTGACAGTACAGCCTGCGGTACTAAGAGAAGAATAAGTTCTGGCTCCAACTTTGGATTTAGTTCCTGCAAGAATGGGCAAGGGCATGTATTTCTTGGGACCTAGAAGAAGGAAGAAGATCAGTTCTAGCTGTAGTTTTTCTTTCTTGGATGATGTGCCCTGGCTACGGACTTTACCTCATTGAAAGCCTAGTTTCGTATTCACTACATCAGAGTCTGCCAGCAGTAGTACTGCACTTAGGAATGTGGGAAGAAGCAACGTTGCTTCTCACAGTCAGGAAAAAATGGCAGGAAAAAAAATTTACACCTGCCAGACAGGAATAACTGATGTTAAAAATACTAAAATAAAAACCACAAAGTAGTAAAATTATTGAAAAAAGCAATATATCATAATATCATAGAGAATATGTATCATAGTATCATACGAATATGAATAGTATCATAGTATCATCGTGAATAGTGATATATCATAGTGAAGAGACTTAAGCCATATAACAAGAATGTCTCTCAATAATATTTGGATAAGGGAAGTTCTACTGTTGGTTTTTTCACTGTTTCTAAAGTGCTGTTAATATTAATTCAAAAAATAAACTGTGATAAAAGGGAGAGGAGAAGATAAATTACTCTGGAGGTCAAGGCCAAAGAGATATAGAAATGGGATGATACAGATGGAATGGGACCCCGCAGCTTCTTTTCTCTGTCTGGGGGTTTGTGCCACTGCCTTATTTGGTTGTTTTATTACAGAAAGGATAATCGTGCAGGCAAATTCAGTCAATAGAACAAAAGTGAAATCTGTTTTCGTTCCCATCCTAAGTCTCAGCTCCTCACAGCTGACCCACAGTAACCATGGTACAGAGCCTAGGGGCAAGCCCCACCAAGTGAGGCACCAAGCAGCACCAGTCAAGGGGTGTGGCTTAAGTCTCAAGCGTTTGACATTATCTATTTACACCGTTGTGGGGGAGGGCACGTGTCATAGCTCATCTGTGGGGGTCAGAGGACATCCGCATGGGTTTGATTCTTTCCACCCGCCTTTCTGTGGGTTCGGGGGATTGGACTCAGGCCACCAGGATTGTGTAGCACTTGCTTTACCCATTGGGCCATCTTATAGCCCAGGTTTTTACTCCCCAAGCAGGCGTAACTGCACAGCTTTGGACCTTGGGAGATGACCAAAGGATGAAAGCTGACTGTTGTGTGGTTAGCGGCACTAACGCTCTCTGAGTCGCTTGTGTGAGGAGTGCAGTGGGCATGCTTCAAGCACTGCGTTCTGGCTGGCATTGGTCTGCGAAGAAGTTACTTTAGAAAGACTTTCATGTTTCGTTTGCATGTACCCCTGTACTTCGTCTTCCCTCCTCCACCACACCTCATCCCATCCCCTCTCAATATCCCCCTCCGCCGTCATGTCATAGGTGTGTGTGTGTGTATTTAAATGTGCGTTTCTCGTGTAGGAAAATGAACACTAGTTAGTATTTCTTCCCTCATTACCCTCTCTCATTTCCTTATCTTCCTCTTCCATTAGGACCTTTCTTCCTATCATGGTCTCCCCTTCTGCTGTCAGGTCAAATAGATGTTAGCTATAGATTCATTGTTCAAATATTCACAAGAAATGCCTGGGTTCATGTTACTTAGATTTTGAAGCTCTGCTTTTCTTGAAGATTGTCACGTGACCATCTCCAATCTTCACGCCACGGAAACATGCCATTCTTCTGTTCGTTAAGTGGAAGAATAGGATTTCAGTTTGGCCACTCCTGGGAGAGAAGAAAATGTCTGAAATGATACTAACAAAGTGCTTAGTGACTTACACATTCTTAAAAATATCTCAATTATTTGTGTCTTCCTTGCCTTCCTTTGACCCTGCTCTGTAGACATCTACTTGGCATGGCATACAAAGGGATGCGTTTTCAGCAACAAGAAAAGAAAATGTTCACCTGTTAGAAAAAGCTGCCACCAGGGTCTGGACACAGGCAGAGGTCCCTTCTCTCATCACCATGTTATTTCCCTGAACAGACTGTAATCCTGTCAATTCTCCATGCTTACGGTCATGAATGCTTGGCATTACCATATCTGAACATTAACAAAAAAGGAATTTCATGGCTCCAGTTTTCACTTGAAGGCAAGGAAGGCGTGAAAAGCTCATCAGAAATATGGCGTGTCTCACGTCAGCTCACACATGCCTCTTCGCATAGGCTTTCCTTTGCCGGTGCTGGGCACCTACCCACCCTCACAGCCCCTTGCCCAGTCCCTGCAGGTCACAAAGAGGTCACAATCCTCTCCACAGACAGTTGTTCCAATATCACCAGTACAACACCAGTGCTTGAAGTACAGATTTTCTTTACTGTCTAGAATCAGAATAGGATCACAGGGACATGGGTAGTGTTTGTAATAGAAGTTTTCTAGACCCTCACATTGCTTTAAAATGAAATAAACACAGGTTTCCTTAAAGCTTGTGACTATGAGTTACCAAACCCTAAGTGTTGAAGGAACTATGTTGTGTGGGAAAGTTCTTGAATTATTTCTGACTCTCTGTAGGATTTGGGGCAAACTGCTTAGGTATTTGGTTACAACTTGCTTGACTGTGTCTCAGTTTCCCACGAAAAATGATTATGTTAGCCATCCTTAGAAAAGAGTGAGGGCTACAGTGAGATGGCTCAGCAGGTAAATGTACTCGGCCCCTGCCGCCAGCCTGGCGACCTGCCTTTGATCCTCAGGATCTCCACAGTTGAGGGAGAGAACCAGCTCCTACAAGTTGTCCTCTAACCTATACATATGCACTGTAGTGAGCTAACACATACGCACAAACATACACACAAATAAAAACAAAGCTTAAAGATGAATACCAAAAAGAGAAAGAAAATAAGTTATATTCTAACACAGTCCAGAATATCCAATTAGAGACACTACTCTAAATGAAATTATTCAGACACATAGGAAAAAAAAAAAACTATTTTATGAAGCCAGTTATATGAAAGTAACTAGAATATTAAAATTCATTGAGAAAATTCTGTGCATTAAGAGGTACTAATGGTGGGCAGTAGAGAGTGAGAGTGTTATAGTTTTAGTGGGTACAAAGCAGTCTGGGCTGATGAAAAGTTCTAGGTATGGAAAGGTGATGGCCACACAAAAGTGGGTGTTTGCTTAGTGTAGTTCAGCTTTATGCAGAAAATTATTAACATGATAAACTTCACAATATGAATGTTTTAATATAATTTAAAATAGAGGCACCTGAGGCTGGAGATCAGGGTCAGTAGTGACAAGCACAGAACCATCTCTGCAGCCACTGGTATGGGTTTTGCAGTGCAGAGGCATTTTGTAAGAAAATCTTTTGTTTGTTTGTTTGTTTGTTTTATTGAAACAGGGTTTCTCTTTGTAGTCCTGGCAGTCCTAGACCCTCTTTGTAGACCAGGCTGAACTGGAACTCAAAGATCCTCCTGCCTCTGCCTCTGGGATTAAAGGCGTGGGTGACCATCTCTTGGCACTTGTAAGAAAATCTTAACACTCCTCACCCTAATACTTCTGATATGTATCTCTGCTTCTTTACTGTTGAAGATGCTTCATGACAGGAACATATCACACTTTCCTTGTTCCTTCTCAGATGTGTGATGGTTCATTTTCAAAGTCAGTTTGCCACAACCTTGAATTACTAGGTGCAATGGTTTGGATGAAAATGTCTCCCCCACACACAGGTCTTTGGATAATTGGTACCCAGTTGGGGGTGCTGTTTGGGAGGCGGTGCAGCCTCCTGGAGGAAGTACATTCCTGGGGGCTGGCTTTGAAAGTTCACATCCTCTGCCCGCTTCCAGATTGCTCTTTTTGCTTCCTGGTCATGTTTGTGGCAGAAGATACAACCTCTCAGCTCTCTGCTGCAGCCACCTGCTGCCACATCTACCTTGCCACTTTGGACCACCCTTCTGGAACTGTAAGTCAAAATAAGCTCTCTTATTTTTTGGTTGCAGTACTTGATCACTGCAATGGAAAGTAGCTAACACAGCTGAGAAAAGAGGTTCAGTGAGAAATGATTTATTTAGATTAGGCCGGCCTGTGGGAGTATTTGTGGGAAGTTGTCTCTATTGTTGATTGACGTGGGAAGACTCAGCTCATCGTGGGCAGCACCATTCCCTGGGCAGGGTCTTGGACTGTACCGGGCTCAAGAAAGCGGGATGAGCAGTAAGCAGGCAGCATGGGTGCCTTTATTTCTCTGCTCTTAACTGTGGCTGTGGGGTGACTAGCTACTTGAGTTCCTGACTTGACTTTTCAGTGCTGGGTTTTCAGTGCTAGTGTAAGCTAGATAAACTTTTTCCTTCCCTAAGGTTTGTTTTGTTTTTTTGTTTTTTTGTGTTTTTTTTTTTTGGGGGGGTGTGTTTTGTCATAGCAACAAACATGGAACTAGTACTGGCCACAATGTCATTTAGGTTGTTTCTGATTAGAGGCTGTTATATATGAGGCTGCTGTGATCATTCATATACAAGATATTTCCTAGACATGTAATTTCCCTTGAGTGAACATCTAAGAGCAGAATTGTCATGTCACATGTAAAGCATGCATCCAGGTTGATAAGATATTCTCAAATCTTTGTCCAAAGTGTGTGTACCTCCCAGATTTTCCACTTACCGGCCACCAGGACTTCCCAGCTGGGCTTGGTTTGCATCACATTCCACTGGTAATCGATGAAGCTCACCAGCCTTAATGTGCCTATTGGCTGATAATTGTTTATTGGAGTCAAAAGGCTGTTTAATTAAATCTTTTGACCAATTTAAGATAGAGCTATTTATCAACTATAATTGTTGAGGAATATCATTTATAATTATTTTGGGCATGAATTTTTCTGTCACGTGTGTAGTATGCTTGAATATTTTCTCCTAGTATGGGGTATGTCTTTTCTGAGTTTTCTTTTTGTTGTTATTGTTGTTGAGATAGTATCACATTATGTAGCCCTGGCTGTCTTGGAACCCACTGTGTAGACCAGGCTGGCCTCAAACACATAGATTTGTCTGCCTCTGCCTCCCAAGTGCTGGGATTAAAGCTGTACACTGTACCACACTTAAATTAGTTCCCCCCTTCAGATTTATTTACTTTATATGTCTGAATGTTTTGAATGCATTTGTGTCTGGTGACCACAGAGGCCAGAAGACCCTTCAGATCCCCTGGAATGGTGAGCCACCTTGTGGGTGCTGGAAATTGAACTGCAACAGGAGCCAGTGCTCATAACTGCTGAGCCATCTCTCTAGCACTCACAATATCACTTAATGAGTAACTTTTTTGTTGCTTTGTTTTGATTTTTAGTTTAGAGTAAATCCAGTTTGCTAATATTTTTCTGTGTTGTTAGTGTTGAAGATGTGTTTGTGGGATGGGAGTGTTAGAATGCTTGCACAAGGCAAGCACACACACGCAAACACACACACACACACACACACACACACACGATCAGCTCCTTATATTCTCAGATTCTGTGGGCTTAGCCAACTGAATACTAAAAATTTTGAAAAAAAAAAAAAAAGAACAAAAAACAAACAAACAAAAAGAATATCTTGGATCTATTCCCTAAACTGTACATTTTAGCAGTGCTTGCGTAGCTGTTGCCAGGTTGGCTACAGTAGTTTTGTAAGCAAGCTGGGGATGACGTGAGGCTGTGTGTAGGTCACATGCCAATACTATGTCATTAGTATAAGGCCCTTGAGCATCTGTAGACTTCAGCCGCTGTGGGGAACCCTGGAGCCAGCGCCCCCCATACTGAAGCCAACTGTGTGCGTATTACACTGTGTACTCTCTGGTCACCTGTCCTTGTTTCAGTGTCACCACTTTGTCTTGGTTACTGTTGTTTGACTGTGAGTCTTAAAATCAGGTTTCAAAACCTCCCAAGAACATTTGGTTGTTCTTTTTCACAGCCGCTTTGGTGGTTCTGTTTCTTTGCTTGTTTGATTTGCTTTTGATTTTGCATTCATACGAATTTGAGGATTGGCTCCTCAGTTCCACTTTTCAAGGCTGCTTTGGTTTTTGTCATTTGGAATGCTGTGGATCTGCAGATTTCTGGTCAGTAGACATTTTAGTAATATAGACACCTTTCACACAGACACATTTGGTTCTTTAATTTCTGTGAGTGTTTTTTTTTTAATTACTATACTGATCTTGAGCCTACTTTGTTAAATTTATCTTCATGTATTTAATATTATTTTATACTTTTATTTATTATTATTTTTTTAAAGACAGGGTTTCTCTCTATAGCCTTGGCTGACCTATATAGATTAAGGCTGGCTTTGAACTCATACAGATCCTTCTGCCTCTGCCTTCCAAGTTCTGGGATTAAAGGTGTGGGCCATTATACCCAGCCCATATTTTAATTTTTAAAATTTGTATTTATTGTGATTGTTGGTATGCATGTGTGCATGTGTATGGGCATTTGTTATGGTCCCAGTGTGGAGATCAGAGGACAGCATTGTGGAGATGTTCCTCTCCTTCAATCTTTCTGTAGGTTCTGGGACAGAACTCATGATATCAGGATTGGTAGCATGCTGTTGATCCGTCTCTGTCCCTCCCCACCTTCTCTTTCTTTCTTTCTTTCTTTCTTTCTTTCTTTCTTTCTTTCTTTCTTTCTTTCCTTCCTTCCTTCCTTCCTTCCTTCCTTTCTACCTTTCTATGGATTATATTTTTATAAATTTAGGTTTGTGAGTGGTCTCTGTTATAAAAATGACAGTTTTGTATATTAGACCTGAACCCTGCTCAGAATTTTCTTAAATTTGTTTTTCTTTTCTTTTCCTTTTTTACAATAGTGAATTTCTCAAGAATTTTCCTGTGTGTAATGATATGCCAATGGGAGAGTTTCTCTTCTTTTAAAGCTACACCTTTTCTGTTTGTTTTTCTTGCACTTGCTACAACCTGAATTGTGTGAAGCAAAGTCATGAGAGCAGGGCTCCCTGCCTTGTGCATTGCCTCATGAAGTACTTCATTGTCAAAAGACCTCTCAGGGCTGTCATTGCTAAGACAGGAGAAGCTGCCTTTTCCTCATTTTCTCAGAGTGATTTTTCATGAATGTGTGTTGAATTTGTTCTTCAGTCTTATGTTTTGCTTTCTTTGTATCTTGATTGTTCTTTTCACCTGTTCATTTTTCCCTCCTTTTGTCTCTTCATATATTTTTCAGACTTAAGAATGGCTACTTCTGGGGGCTGGAGAGATGTTTCAGAGGTTAAGAGCACTGGCTTCTCTTCCAGAGGTCCTGAGTTCAATTCCCAGCAACTACACAGTGGCTCACAACCATCTGTAATAAGATCTGGTGGCCTCTTCTGGTGTGCAGGCGTACATGCAGACAGAGTACTATATACATAATAAATAAATAAATAAATAAATAAATAAATAAATAAATAAGTCTTTTAAAAAAAGGTTATTTCTAGCTGGGCATGGTGATCCATGCTTGTAATTTCAGCAGGAGATTGAGACAGGAGGGTTGCCACAAGTTCAAAGCCAGCCTGGGCTAGAGAGTAAGTCCCCCATCCCCCACTTATCTTTTCCTTTTTTTTTTTGTTTTTAATTTCAAAAGATGTGAAATCTTTCTCCCTGTGGCATACTGTCAGAATACACATAGAATTTATTATCCAAATCCAAATGTTTTTGAGAACAAGGGAGGGCAATGCATCTAAGAGCAAAGAACCAAGTGTAGAAGTCTTGGAGTGTCCTGGGGCATTTGGCCACACCTTCTGGAAGGCCATTTTATGTTGCTTGTATCATGGGCCCTAAGACTTTCTAAATGAAGATATGACATCCCAGGGAGTTGAGGCATAGTGAGACTCTGTTCCCCCCGCAGAAATAAAGAGTTTAGTGCTTGCTGCCTTTGCATGACCCTGGACTCAATCTTCATCACCTAAAACAAAGCAAACAAAAAGAGCAACAAATACACACTGCTCTCAGAAAGGTGGGAGGTTTCCCTCAGGCTTGAAGCATTCTTTCTACAGTATAGACTCTTGGTAAATATTTATTGATTCTGGGAAGAAGGGACTAACTGATATATTGGAAGAGGAGTGAGTAACCAGGGTTCTGGGTTCTAGTCCCTCCACCAAGGGACTTGAAACAAGTTATACAAATTGCCAGGATCTTTGTGTACCATTTCTGTGAAGCTAAAATATTGGAATCATTTGGGGGAAATAAAATAATACCATATTTTTTAAACATTTTAGAAAATATAAAATGCTAAAGAAATATGGCAGATTGTCCATTATTGGTTTTAGAACTATTTCTCCCAAACTCTTAATACCATGAGTGAATACTATGGGAACTGTCAAAATGTTTGGTTACAGGGTGAGGCCCATTCTCTTCCCCATCATTAATGAGGAAGCAGTTTTTGCCCTGGACATCACTTGTGGGCACAGGGACATGGTCTTGTGAATCAGTTGTGTTGTGTTCCATGCTTCTATTCATCTGCACTCGTGCTCTGAGGGCTTGCCACACATCCTTGGGAATGCTCATTACCTGCTCATTCTGCAGAACACGACCCTCCCTAAGACCCTGCATCTTCTGAAAAGCCAGAGATCTGGGAAATACCATCTACTCCAGGTTTTTCACTGTCCCTTGATGTGCTATGTGATCCTCAGTGGCACCGCTTTTATTTTTCTGACCAGCGATAAGTGACCAATACGGTATTGAGCTGTGTACACATGAAATCTATATGCTCTGGTCTAAGAACATGAACTGTTTCCAACACAGTCTGCCTGTGGAGATGTGCCTTCTCTTCTTCCTCCTCTAGGCAGCTCCACGCTGTTGCTGGGTTCGCTGGCTCACACAGCTACCGAATCACTGCCTTAGAGAACTTCAAGTCGCTCTTGAAAAGTTTCCCACTCACTAGAGAAGAATTCCACCAAACTCGGTCGTCTCAAAGCAGTTGAGCCTTCTTCTGCTGTCTCTGTGCATGACAGATGATACTTGGGCAGCTTGCAGGCTTGCTGCTTTTGCACGGGGACCTCAGGTCCCCTCCCACCTACACGTGGCCCCTTCTTGCTCCCTCTTCAAAGCATAGTTTCAATGCCATCCCCTTTACTGCGAGGCTCTCTTCTGCTTCTGCTTTGTGCCCACGGAGCCGGGACTCATTCTGTAGGGTCTGTGTATTCCCACAATTTCCTGACAACTAAGCTTCCAGTAAATATCTGTGGGCCCCACAAACGAAAGGAATGTAATCTAAAGGACCATTGGGGGAGTATTTCGTTGGAATCCATATTCAAAAGCAAAAAGTTCCTCTTTCTTCGAACGTGCCTGTTCCTGGTTTCTGCCTGCCTGACCCTTCACTCTGAATCCGGGTCTTACTCTTGCTTTTTCCACATTAAATTTACAGCTCATATGAAGCCTGCTTCTTGGAAGTTTGCTCCTGTTCTCATCTTCCTTTTCAATGTCTGCAATCACGTGAGCTGCCTTTGAGAGCCAGATCACATTCTAAATCTCATGATTAACCTTTCACATTGTGAGATGGCCCGCTCAGAGCTCTTTCCCCCCTCACTGTGGAAGCGTTTCTCCTTTCATCTCTGCTGCCTCCGTACTTTGCAAGCCACTGCTAGCTGCGGAGGTCCTGTTGGGAAACATTCTCATCTCAAATGAACACATCCAAGGCACAAAACCAATCAAATGTGTAAACACCATGAACACCGTCTGCAAATCTGCCACTTAGGCTCCTGGAGGTAGCTGACACAATTGCAGAAGTTTTTGTAATTCTCAATACGGAATCTTAGAAGACAGTTGTAAAAAAAAAAATAAAAATAAAAAAAGTACAAAAACCACAAATAACATTTATTTACATTGGGGGATAAATTCCCAAATTAAAAAAAAAAAACTTTAAATAGAAAGACTTTAAATGAGAATATTCAATTGGAAGTCTTTGAATTTGGGGGTTAAATTTGTGGAAGTTGTAATTTTGATGTACAAATGGTTGATGTGTTCTTTTAAAGCTTTACAAAAATACATTCATAGGAAATAACCAGTGTGGAGATTAGAAGCGAACAACATACTTCACATTTTAAAGTCACTGTTTTAAAGATAGTTACAATAACTCGCAATTACTATATTTCATTTCCTGACTACCAAACTAAAACAAGTATAAAGTACTTACACCAAGGAAAGGCTTTCGTTTATACTAATTGGTTATAGACAGTATCATAAGCATGAAATGAATGCAAGCCGGATTTGAAAACCCCAAATAGTATTAAAATGGATGTTGAATGTGTTATTGGTTAAACGATATTTCATCGAAAGACGCTACTGAGTTGGGCACATCAAAGCTTCTTGTCGTTATTTTTTACTCTCTTAAAGTGACCTGTTAATGAAACGTGCCCTCACCCTGAGTTAGGATCCGTTTCATTAATGCCCAAAACTTTTGTTCTGCGCTTTACATTGGAAACAGATTTAAGTATTAAGCGCCTCTAAGGTCTGCAGCCTGGGAGCCTTCCGAATTTGTAACAGGGGCCAGAACAGACCGCATTACACTCTCCAAATGGTGCGGCTTTGCATTTGAATGTCCGAATTATCCTGGTTTCTTAGAGACGAGCACTACACCAACATCTTAAATCCTTAAAATACTGTTCGCTTCGCTGAATGCTTCCGATCTAAGCATATGTGTAATTATTCTGTAATTCTCCCCAAAATGTGATTCCTTGGAAATGCAGACTAGGACTCCCCTATTGAAAACTATTTCTTTGTGGCCGCGCCTTTAAATATGGTAACAAGCAAGTGTGTGTGTGTGTGTGTGTGTGTGTGTGTGTGTGTGTGTGTGTCTGGGCTTACAGCCTTGGTAAGGATGGTTTCTTCCCAAGCTCTCCTCAGACACCCACGGGGGAAATTTGCCTTGCATTTGTTTAAGGTGGAGACCTCCAGCACAGAAAGGCCATTTAAAAATATTGTGCATTTAAAAATATTGTGCCGGGAGACCTATCCTCTCTCACTCACAATAGCCTTGGAAAGAGTTTTAGGTAGGAAGCTAGAAGGAAATGTCCCCAGAACCAGCCATGGTCACTGTGGGCACCAAGAGGTTTCCGAGCAGCGTAGGATCCCCGGCCTTTGCAAACACCTTTAGATGGGCTCAACCAAGGTCAATTAAAACATGCTTTAAAAATTGACAGCTGGAAAGAAAGACAGCAGGGAGGGGAATGAGGTGGAGTGGAAGGGGGAACTCAGGGCAGGTTTACAGTTAACATTTTGCAAGATCTTTGAGGACAGTCCCTTGGTGAAGACTTTCCCAGGGAACAGCCCTGGCAAGCAGGGATGTCAAATTGTGAGATCCCCAGTTTGAAAATTGGTAAAGCACCGTTCAAATCTCACTGGCCGTGATGGCTGTAACCCTCATTAGCTGTAGTATGAGGCCTTTCATTTGGCCCAAAAGAGGAATGGGTCTCTGTGTGATGAATGATCAGGGGGTGGGGGAGGGAGGAAAGTCAGCTTTTTCGGGGTCGAAGTTAGGCTGTGAATAATTGATGATCACCCTGAAACAGGTGCTTGCATTGGAAAATCCCTCCTTGTGGTATAATTTTGCAAATCACTTGGCTTTCTCCACTTGTACAGCTCCCCCACAGCACTATTTTGGACCCTGATGCTAAGCATTCCATGAGCTTGGAGAGTACTGATCTATCTCATTTCCTTATTTATTTATTTATTTATTTATTTATTTATTTATTTATCTATTTATTTATTTATTTATTTATGGTTTTAAAGAATTTACAATTTGGGGTTGGAATATTGTGACAGAAATGGAAAAATTCTATCGTAGCTCAGGTTGGCCATGAGCTTGCTACATAGCCCAGAGTGATCTTGAACTTTTGGTCCTCCTTCCTCTCCTTCCTGAATGCTAAGATCACAGATGCTTGCCATCTCCTGGTACTGGAGCCCCAAGTTTTGTGCAAGCTAGGCAAGCACCTTACCAGCTGAGGCACAAACCGAGCCCACATTTCAGTTGTTGTAGAAGCACAGACAATGAGTGAAGAAATTAGGGTATTGACAGAGGGGAGGGCAGCAGACACTGGGGAAAGAAGCCACCTGAATCCCCAAGACTCTTCCTTTGGGATGCCCATTCCTCATGGTTAATGTGACTGTGGAAAACATCTGTTTTGAATTGGAGGGTGGCATTAAAAATTAGAAAGAATAAAAGAAACAACCTCAAGGGCCCAGAACCCCCTTTGTTGCTTTGAGATCCAGTCCCATTCCCAAAGAGAGACTACTATGTGTAAACAGCAGAGGGTGCTTGAATGCTCCATGTCTACTCGTGTCAGTTTTGACAGTCCTGTGCTGTATAATTTACCCGCTTATTTGTCAATCTAAAAGCAAGGGTAGGAGAAGCTTTCATTGGGCTTTGGATGAGTTGAATGTATGTCTGTATGTCTGCACACTAATTTCATTATAGAGGGTTCCTCCGTGCCCAGGCAGGAGCTGTTTACAAATACCAAACCTAGGCATCTGCATGCCCTCGTAGACCAGATTAGAAGTAACAGCAGATGGGCAGCAAAGGAAGAGAAGGTCTTGAGACACTGGGAATAGCAAGTCTTGATGGCTGACAGCTTGATTGTGAGGGAAAGACAGAAAATCCATACAGAGCAGGCATAAAAACGATAAAAGCTTAAATCTGGGCCAGCTCACAGGACAACCTATCAAGCCTTGAAGGGCTCAGAATGTCACAGAAAGAAAACCGATGGGCATCGTTATGACTCAGCCACCAAGAAACGATTAAGCGTTCTTGCATGTGCTTTGAAAAGATGCATTTTGAATAATTTCCATTGAAATAGATTAAAAATTAAGATCAAAGCCTTTGAAAAAAAGCAAAACAAAACAAAAAAATCAAACAAAACAAATCAAAAGAAAACCTGAGCCCTCATTGCTGGGAGATTTGAATGTGTGTGTGGAGATTATTTTCTTCCCCACAATGTCAAATCAGTGTGTACAGTTTCTTGGTTCAGGTGTACAATGAATGCTTTGACTTAAATTGAGTTTTGCCAGTAGTTCTTTCTATATCGAGACAGCTGGCCCCAGTGCAAAGAGCAACACTAAATGAGCAGAGTTGCTCAGTGGTTCCCGCCCTGTGTCTGAGATGAAGCAGCAGCCAGCCCCATGCTCATCTGCATGTTGGGTTCTCAGCCTCCTTGCATTTCCACAGACAAAACTGCTTTTCTTTCTTTTCTTCCTCCTCTTCCCTCCATCTTTCTCTCTTTATTCCGCACCTGGCACAGGTGCTGGGAACAGAACCCCAGTCCTCTGCGAGAGCAACTGCTGAAGTGCTCTCTGCAGCCACACACCATCTCCAGACTATCTAAGAGAAAGGTGTTTTTGTGGCATAAGAGCAAGGCTTGGACTTGAGATCTTTCAGACTCACAGAGCCCATTTGAAATAGCTGCTGGGAAATATCCTACTGTGACTTGGAGGGACATCTCTGCAGGTCTTCCCTCTACCACTCAGACCCTCGCAGAAGCAGCCGCAGTTTCCTTCCAGTTCAGGGGGCAGTTTAATGTCTAGTAAGTCAGAGATAGGAGGTGTTGAAGGGAAACAAGCAACTTCTTACAACTCTGAACTCTCCTGAGGCCCCATCTTCTCAGCTATCATGGCAGAGCATCTTCCTTGCTGGGCCTATCCCGTGTGACTTGACAAATGCTGACCAAGCGTTTTGGGGCTAGGCATCTCGGCGCTTCTCCGCAGTATCATCTTTCTGAACACTTCGTAGGCCTTCCACAGCCTGGAGAACACTTGCCAAAAAAATCCTGGGGATATAAGATATGAGCCCTAGGCTGAGGAAGCTACGAAGGCTGAGGGTCCCAGCACACTGGCTCCAGTGTAGGCAGAGGTGTGGGAACAAGATGATTGTGGCCCGGGAAAGGGGGCCTGGCAAGGCAGCCCCAATTTGGCAACAGCTTGTGGGGAGTAAATCCTCTCACTGAAGGTTTTGCCTAATCTGAATAAATTCAATTTCAAAATCTGCCCTTGATCTAAGCCCCTTAAGCTTCCGTGAAGGACTAAGGACCTTCAGAGTCAATGCCAATAACAAAAGACAGGAAAAACCTGCCTTTTCCTATAGTTCACTGCTGTATTCTTCACACTAACTGGCTGCCAAAAAAAAAAAAAAAAAAAAAAACTTTCTTTTAATCAAGTTGTCTTTGGCAAATCCCCTACTCTTATTTTGAAGGTGACATTTGGCATTTCCTTTTTGGATGTTCAACATGTTTGTAGAGGCAACCCTGGAAAATGGACAGGAAACCTAGGGTGCAGTCTCCAGTGTTGTGACCAGCAAGTGGACTGTGGGGAAGCAACTGTGCTAATGGCAACAGTGAGATGCTTGGCCCTTTGTTCCCCTAACCGTGGTGTGTGCAAATGGGTTTTAGAAGTGCTCTTCCAGGCCGGGGAGTGGGGGAGTGCAGTTGGTAAAACTGCTCATGGTACAAGTGTGAGAACTGAGTTTGACCCTCACCCCCAGCCCACACGTGAAAAGTAAGAAAAGTAAGAAAAGTAAGACAGGGCACTTGCTTGTAATCCTAGCACTGAGGAAGAAGAGACAGAGGGATTCCTGGGGCTTGCTGGCCAGCCAGCCTCGCCTAGGACGTGAAACCGGCATCCTAATGTGAGACCTTGTCTTGGTAAACAAGGTGAGTGGAGCATCTCAGTGACTCAGTGGAGAAAGGTGCTGGTCAGCAGCCCTTGATGGAGAACAAAACCTTACATAGAGCTTATAGTTATGGCTGGGAAGAGATAATGTACTCTTGGAGTCAAGGTCTTCTTGACTAGGAGCTGGAGAGATGGCTCGGTGATTAAGAGCACTGGCTGCTCTTGCAGAGGACCTGGGTTTGGGTCCTAGCACCCACTTGATCCCTTAACAACTATGTATGACTCCAAGGGATCTGATGCCCCTCTTCTGCCCTCCACAGGAACCGCACACATGTAGTGCACATGCATGCAGGCAATCACTCGCAGACAAAGAATAAGTTTCTTAAGAGAAAAAAATCCCTCATTGATTTTCACAACTGCTGCAAAAATGGCCTGGAATCCAATGGCTTCAGGTAGCATTCTCTGGTGCTGCTGGGAATCATGCAGACAAAATCTAAGCACCCACAGGCTGTGCATCCCCTTGAAGCGAGAGGAGAGTGATGAACAGAGCCATAGGGGTGTGGTGAGTGTGGCAAGCCTGGAAGAAGCCAGCCAGTCCAGGTCAGAGACGGTGAAAGGTGACTTGAGATGCAGCTGGAGACACAGGCTGTAGTCTGAGTGTCACATGATCTTGCATCTAAACCATCAGAAGAATCCTCATTTTTATCTTGAAAATGGTAGCGAGCCCCCAGAGGGTTTGAGAGAAGCAGACTGCTTTAGCAGCTTGCATTACTATCACCAGAACCAGAGCTCTGGAGCTATAGCTGAGGGGGCAACAAAGGCAAGCAGCCCGAGCTGTTGGATTGCATCCCTTGCCCATTAGATTCCAGGGGTACCACCTCCCTGGCCACCTAAAACTTTGCAGAATTGCAGTGTGGGTACTATCCCCCTGAGGACCACTGGCATGGAAAGGTTGGCCCCGCGATCTGGGGACATCAGAAGCTGAGCTTTATGTACAATGTCTTGATGGCTTGGGTGTGTTCTTTTCCAGTGCTTGCATAATCCTGTGTAGACTGATACTCCGCTTGCCTCCATGGTCACACCAGAGGTCTTTAGCCTCTTTTCCCCCGCAAGCTCCTGGAATTTTATTTTTTATTTTATTGCAAGTTCCTCCTGGAAGAAGAATTATTTCCAGGGGCTGTGTGCTTCAACTAATGAGAAAATAGATAACTCTTTCCTGGAATCATGGCTCATGCACATGCCTTTTCAAGGATCCCTCTGTGCAGGACTCTTAACTGGCTTCTAACAAAACCAAACCCGGCCCAGATATGGACTATTTGACAGGCACAGTGCTTTCATGGTTTGGAACCTCTGGACAAGGCACATTGTGCTGGTCAGTATTCATCAGCTTCACACAAACTAGAGTCAGCTGTGAAGAAGGAGCCTCTGTTGAGGAATTACTTCCATCAGATTGGCCTGAAGGTACATCTTCTGGGCATTCTCTTGATTTATGATTGATGTAAGGAGGCTCAGATCTCTGATAAGATCAATTTTATCTATTCCTTGAGCAGTTAAGAGGCATCAGGTTGGGGGTTAGCTTGGCAAGAACAATACATCACACCTCAGCCTCCGGGTAGAAGGTATGGTAGGAGCAGAGCCTTGTCGAGTTAAAATGCTCTACCTGCTTCTCTTCACTCCACTAGCAACCCTTGTGGGATTTAGTTAACAGAGTGCCTTTCTACCTATTAAATATTTTTAAATTTAGAATATGGAGACAAGTGAAAATGCAGCTCTCAACCACTGTGAATAAATACTTCAGTAAGTCAGTCTTTTCCCTTGATAGAAATATATTTAAGCAATATATTTTACCATGAATTTACAGTAATATTTACTTATTTAAATAGAGTCAGGATTGTAAGAGGATGAATTAAATCATGATGATTACAACAGATCTTTTATATGAAAGAGATTTATTAGCTGGAGGAAAAGAGAGGGAGAAAAGGGAGAGCAGGACATGATGGGGGGAAAAAGAGAGGGGGGAAAGAGAGAGGAGGGTGCCCTGATAGAGAAAGGGGAGAGAGCCAAGAGAGGCCAAGAGAAGGGGAGCAAGAGAGGCCAAGAGAGAACGGACCAAGAGAGAGACCACGTGTCGAGTTGTCCCTTTAAGGGGCAAGGTAACCATGCCTTCCAGGTGTAGCCACCTGGTGGGCAGCACATGATGACATCATAGGTTACTAGGCAACCCAGAAGTAGGTTTAGTTTTAAAATCCAAACAAGGATCTCATCGAGGATGTAGCCCAGGTTGGCCTCCCACTCTCCACGTAGCTGAGAACAACTTTGAACACCCCATCTTTCTGCTTCCATCAGATGTTTAGGATTTCAGGTAATCACTACCCTTTATGCTAGGTATTGAACCCAGGATTTCAAGCACACTAGACAAGCTTCTAGAAGCTAAGCTATACCCCAAGCCCATACAATAATAGTTAATTATAAATCTGTCATCTTTACAATGGAATATGAACATTTTCAAAGTCACAAAATATTTTTTCTAAAACCTTTTGAACGGCAGCTTCACTACGGTGGCTGCATAAAGACGTGAGGACGGTTTTGGAAAGAGCTGTTGTAGGCAGTGTTTGCATGAGTAGCTGAATGTACAAGACAGTCCATAGATCTCATATCTTGTTGGAGTGAAGATATTATGCCCAGTTATAAATATTTTCTATATCATGTGTGTTGTTACCTCACCTTTTCTCTGTAGATGTCCAAAATGCGTGGATAGGTATTTTGTTTACGAAAGTGACATGGAGGCTGTCCATGAGTAGCACTCACAGTTAAATAGTGACATTTTCCTGACACAGCACAGTTTAGCCTTGGCTTTGGCAATCACTTTTGTTCTCCAGTGTGTGTTATTTCTATCTTACATATAAAGCCTAAGCTCAATAAGGTGAAATGACTTACCCACCAGAAATTTCTTACACTCTTTGATCATGCCAAGAGACTTAAAGACAAAAACTGAAGGGGAGAAAGGGAAAAAAGAGGGGTGAATATGGCAAAAATAACCACCCCAAACCATAAATACAGCCTCACGGAATAATGTCGGTGTTTTGTTGGCAGAGTAATAAAAACACTGTTGAAAGTTGAGGTTGGGTTTAGATTCTTGGAAAGTTTCACAAACAGCATCCTAAGATCTTCTGGACCTGGGAACACTCATCTCAATAGCTAGACAGTGTGCACTCTTGGGAGTTCCAGCCCTGTGGCTGGGTGTTCAAACCTGAAGATGACTTTTCCAGATTCATAGAACTAGTTTCAGATGCCCAGAGATTGTCAAAGACAGAAGGGATTTCAGTCTCAGTTCCCAAGTGCCACAGAGAAGCACCCAGGTATAACATCGCTCACACTTGTCCTGTAGTGTTTAAATTAAATGTTTGTTGCCTTTGGCTCAGCCACTTATTTGGTGAAACCATCTAAGTCACACAAAATAAAGCTGAAGCTTGCAGTGGAAAACACTTTTGTAAGGTGTAAAGGAACCAGGGACAACAGAAGCCAACTGCTTTTCAGGATTAGAACTGCTAATTTAAAATCTAGGGGATGCTTTTCAAAACTACAGATTCCTAGAGCCCCAAGATTCCTACTTAGGAGACCTGATTAAGTTAGTCACTTCCTCCTGTGCTTTCTTGCAGAGAAAGTATGCAAATATTTTAAATTTTACTAGAATCCCTGAAAACAGAACTGTCATGAGTGCTTAAGAATTTTTAAGATGTATAAACAATATTCTTTTCCTGCTTCCCCCCTTTGGAACATCGGAGCGCAGCTACTGACATTTAAAATTTAATCTGAAGGGTAAACTTGAAAATGTGTCTTTAGCACGACCTCGGACTGCAACATTAAGTAAGGAAAGAAGTTAACAGTGAACAAGTGGATTTTCTGTTGTGTAAATGTTTATACAGATGTTGTAAGTGAGACTTAAAAAAAAAAACCTCCGGTTGCTGACAGGGTACAGCTTTGCATATGCGTGTTAACAGGAGAACGTGCTGCGTGGTGGATGAATGGGGACGTGGGTCTCAATGACTTTCAGATTAGCAGGAACAGATGGGAGGGTCACACTTGAACAACTCAACACAGCAGCATAAAGGCATCGCTGGAGTGGAGTTCATTGCCTCAGACAGATACTGTCAATCACCCCAGGCTTGCTCTCAGTTGACTAACAGCCTGGACCTTGAGAGACTGAAAAAAAAAAAAAAAAAAGAATTTAAAAAGGAGTATTTGGAGGCAAGAGCTGGAGTCATATTGTTTGTTTCAGCCCTGAACTTCAACCCAGACTGATGAGGCTCCTGGAGACAAGACAGCAGGGTAGAAAACACTTTGGAAACTGATATAATACTACTACTACTAACAACAACAACAACAACAACAATTTATGGCTTTTGTTAAAAATAATTTTGCAAAAATTTAGACCTGTGGCTTCTGGGGTTCATAAAAACACACTAATTAGAAAACTGCCTAATCCGAAAGTGGAAACCTCACTGAAACTACTTGAAGACCTCATCCCTGTACCCATTGCCAGGACTGCTTGTATGACTCTTGAGCTGGTTGTTAAATGAGCAGAGCTCTAGAAAGCACAGGCCTAGAGTGTCTCAGCTGGAGAGGGACTCTGATCTGGACCCCCAGCTGTCTGTGAACCCTACTTGTTTGGCCTGAGAGCAAGTGTGGGCAGCAGAGAATAGAGTTCTTAAAATTGCAGGGAGTCCTAGACAGCATGGGTCCTGACAGACAGGTCTTCCTCGAGGTTTCCCTGCTTTTGAAATTGTGACCTGAAACAGATGTTTGGAGCATCTTTCTGTGGGGTTCTACAGCGATGGTAACTGTGAAGGTTCATTATCATTGTCATCCTGACTGGACTTAACCATAAAACTATCTCCAATTATGTTTAGGAAGGTGTTTCCGTAGAGGTTTAGCTGAAGAGGGAAGTCACACCCTTAATGTGAGTACTGCCATTCTGTAGGCTGGGGATGAGAACTGAATAAAGAGAAAATGACTCATGTCTGTGCTTCCTGACTCTGGACACATTGTGACTCCTCCTCTCCTGTCATTTTGGGCTCTGGCCTTAGGGCTGTAAGCCAAAATAAATCCTTCTACCCTTGTTTCTTGCCAGGCATTTGATTTCAACAACTAGAAAAGTAACTGATTTGTCTCTCAGCTTCATGGGACATTTGAGGTCAGTCTGGGAAAGACCCTGTCTAAAAAGAGAAAAACAGACAGTGAGAGGGACAGAGGGAGCAGAAGAGAGAGAGACAGAGACAGAGAGAGATGGAGAGAAACAGAAAGACAAAGACAGAGACAGAGAGAGACAAGGAGACAAAGAGAGATCAGAAAAATATATATGTTTTGAAGTATTTGAAGTACGAAAAAGATGAAAACATGTTCAGCTTATTTCATGAACTACATGTAATATGAAGATGCTCACATTTAATACATAAGACAATTCTAGCCAGAGATTCCTGGTGGCATTAATGAAACTGTGTTCCATTTATAGATATGACTGCAATGGTTGTGTCATAGTTAAAGATGAGAAATTCAAATGTTACACCTTTCCTTCAGAGGTAAGCTGTGTGTGCTTCCATGTTAAAGGCTCTGGGACTCTAAAGACGCCTGCAGTGTGCTTACTCAGGATTTGGAAGTGAATTTGGTTCTAGCAGATGCTCTGGGAGGTTGCTTCATAGAGCTATCTGCCTTTCTTAGTGCAGATGAGGGACCCAGAGATCAGATCCTAGGGAACAGAACTCAATAGCCCAGTGTGACAAAAATGCAAAGAAGTACAGCTTATGTAAAGAAACAGACTATTCAAATAGCAAAGTCCCTGAGTGCCCTCAGCCAAATGCTGGCAAAGTACATGATAGATTAAACAGTGATGTGTAAAGTTTGTAGAAATTTGGAGTAGATAAATACTTCTTCAATCTAATAAATCATACACACACACACATGTGTGTGTATGTATATATATATATATATATATGAAACCAATAGTTGTGATCACAGTTTGAGTCTGTGATTTGGGAGGTAGAGGTAGAAGGGTCAGGAATTCAAAGTCATCCACAGTTACACTGAAAACTTGAGTTCAGCCTGGGCTACATGAGACCCTGCCCAGAAAACACAAAAGAGATTAAAAAAAAAAAAAGAGGTGGTTAAAGATAGAGTTTAAAGAGCTGTCTTAGAGACAGGAAAAAAATGTGACATGTTCTCTTGGAGTAGAAGTGGATGGAGATGAGGTCCAGGCAGACTGAAGTGACCTCCCTGGACCTCATTCTTAAGAAGGCTCAATATGCACATGAAACTCAAAGGCTGGAAAGAAAGGGCCAGATTTGTGTTGAAAGCCAAAATCCAAAATAGAACTTGGAATGTTCAAAGCAGGTACTCAGAGGCACCCCTGGTTTCCTCAGTACTCAGTCCTGTTAGTGGCCCTTGTTGTATTCTAATGTTCATTAACTGCTCTTTGCTACTCAAGAGAGTGCTTTTCTGTGTAATGGTTTCTCTCCAAGCTGATTGTTTTTTGTTTTGTTTTTAAGAGATCAGCCAACCATTTCTCTCAGAGATGCTCCATCTTGTTTGATTCTCAGAGCCTTATGCCTTCTTGTTCTTCATTTAACCCCTCTTCCTTGAACAACTGAATGTTTACAGACTTGAGGAATTCTCTGCCTTTTCGTATCTTTGCAGAAAGAATTTACTAATGCTCCTAGGATTGTGGGGCCTAGTATTGTGGGATCTCAGTATCAGATGTAACCTGTGCATAGCTTCTAGCGCTCAGGTGGAAGGAAGTACCTGTCTTTCTTCTCCTGTGATAAAATACTCTGAGCAAACAACTTAAGGGAGGAAGAGTTTGTGTTAGTTCACACTTCCAATGAGAGCTCATCATGGAGAGGTTCCAGCAGCCAGAGCTTGGGGGAGCCCAATACATTGAATTCACAGTCAAGAAGCAGAGAGTCAGAAATTCTTTCTAGAGCTTGGCTGGTTTTCTCCACTTGATATAGTCCCAGAGGCCCTGACCAAACAGTGGTCCCTCCCAAAATTAAGAGGGGTCTTCCCACATTGATGAATATAATCAATAGAACTCTGACCACCATGCCCAGAGGCTCATCTCCCAGGTGATTCTATACTGTTAAGCTGGCAACACTAATAGGCTTGTTGCTACCTGTTTCAGAATTAATGTTGTCTTCATTGCTGAGTCAGTTAGGTTTAGTTTTACCTAATCAGAGGATGTCAAATAATACTGTGAAAAGATCAGTATGACATAGGAGCAATGCTTCATGCAAAGAACTAATCAGCAACCAGCCACCCTGAGCCGGCAAGGCTGTTCTTCTGGAGCCCTGGGCTCCTGGTGTTCTGCTTTGCTGTCATGAGGATGTGTCCTTTATTCTTGTGAAGTTCCCAACATCACTTGTGGGAGGAGGAGAGAAAGGAGAAGATGGCTCTAGAAACCTGTTCATCCCATGATACTTCTGTGTCCATCCTATGGGACAGAACTTAGTCATGTGGCTGAATCCTTTCCATGAAGATGGCTGAAGACTGCACTTCTTACTTTCAGTACCTGTGTACCTTAGTGAAATCCCTGTATACCCAACTGAAACCCTATTCCTTAAGAAGAAGAGGGGGCAGTCAGAAGGAGATAGCTGTCTTTTTTTTTTTTTTTCCTAATCAGATACTTTCATCACATGGGGTAGAATGTGGCAGCTGACAGGGTGAGCAGGACAGGGTTATTCTAGGGATGAGTTTCTGATTGTGCTGTCTTTGACCAGTTCGCCTTTCTAACCTGTAAAGACTGCTGCTTGGGGTAGTATTTCGGTGACTCTCTGCACGTGTTAAAAGGCCACCCACCCGTGTCATCTGTATCTGCACCAATGAGACTTCTCTTCCTTTTGGATCACAGCAATCTCCTTTCTTGAGGTCATAGGATGTTTGAACCATATCTTGTCTCAAGCTGTGAATTGTGGTCTGGGTCACATTAGTGCTCCTACTTACAGCTTGGGCAGCCATTTGGTGAGCCCTCCTGTAACATTGTTGACTATTCTCATCTACAGAAATTCCTCAAAGTCACTGAATTTCCAAAAACAATAATTAATGGCCCATATGCTTTCTTTCCCAAGTGTTCTCATGGGTGGAACTGATCCAAAGTTTTAAAACAATACTTTGAGCCTAGTAGTAATGGTGCATACCTTTAATTGCAGTGCTTGGGAAACAGAGGCAGGTGGATCTCTATTTGAGGCCAGCCTGGTATACATAGTGAGTTCCAGGACAACCAGAGCTACACAGAGAACGCCTGCCTTGAAAGACCAAAATAAAAAAATAAACAGAACAAACAAACAAACAAAAGCAGTCCTTTGAACTCCCAGGCATTTTTACTTCAATATTTGGGTGAGACAGTGTTATAAACAGTGTCTGCCTGAGGCCTGGTAAGGAATCAGAATGCATTGGCATTCATTTCCCCTTCACTGGCAAGCCACTATAGAAAGAACTGAATGACAGGACAGTCATGTGCAGAAAGAAATACCAATCTTCAAGGCACCTAGGAATGTGGTCAGTCAGAATAACAAACAGAAAGGCCTTGGGACTTTATGCAATCCATTAACCACCATGCTATCTACACATGCATTAGAGTGACAATTGTTCATATATCATAAGTATGCTGTTTATACACATATTCTGAGTATATAAACTATGCTAAGATTTGGGGAAGAAAGGTCCTGTTTTATTCCATTTTTTATAATTTGTAAAGCTTCTATACATGTATATGTTCTGCATTGGGCATATTCCCCCTTAGACCCACCGCTCCCCTTTCTCACTCTCAAGCTCTGTTTTATAGATGAGAAAACTAGCTTAGAAAGACAAGTGACTTCTTACAAGCTGGTGAGTGGTACAGGAGGATACACCCCCATCTTGGGACAACTCAGCCTATGTTCTTATAGAACTTTTTGGACACATATGTGCCCAGACTCTCTATGACCACAGGACCCTTTTTCTTTTTCTGAAACCCAAAGGCATGGGGTGTAGGCAACAAAGAGAGGATATTTTTTCTTCTTTTAGAAAAGAAATCTTCTGCACCCAACACCCATATGAGAAAATCAGGCAACAGAACAGAGGAATGCACAGGGCTTCCTCTTGGGGGCGGATGGTCTGTTATCCCTTCCTGCTTGGGAAGGAGGCCTGGCTACTGGGCTCTGACTCAAAACAGGGGCACGATTCAGAAGCATCCTCTGACTATGCTGGGAAGCTGCTCACATCCCCGGAAAATTCAGTGGGAGACTAAGTTGATGGAGGCGAGGATTTTATTCAGCAGAGTCTGAGGCCTTTCAGAGCAGGGCTAGGGTCTGTTAAGGGGCAGTCAAGCATAGGCTGGGAATTATCTCCATTGGGTGCCTACCTGTGACAGGCCTCAAGAGCTGCTAAGAGGCTCATTCAGTGCCCGGGGGACAATGGCCAGTGGAGACAAACAATTCGGAGGAGTCTATCATTCTGGTGGTGTTATCTTTAGCACTGAATAAAACCGGAGTTCCCCCTTTCTGCCTCCTAGTCGGCACTATTTTTAGGAGCCAGTGGTACTTTTCAACTCTCTTTCACTATTTTTCAACAGGTTCACAAGGGCACAAAGTGCAGTATATAAAAAGGATAATGACTTGGCTTGAGGGCAGGAAAAGGCCGATGATCAGAGCAGCCAAGCTTGCCAGGACTAGAATAGATAAAAGTTTGGGGAAACGTCCAGAAGAAATGGCATTGTGTGTGCACAGCTCAGTACTTCTGAGGTTTGGAGCGGCCTCTCTGACGTTCAAATCACAGAGAAGGAAGAGTCAGCGGTGGACAGTTGTGAGTGAGAAGTCAGAAGAAACGGAGGTGCTGTTGACTGGTGTAGCTCCACTTAAGGACGACGTGTAGACTCTCTTGGCAAGACTGGCTTCGTGGGCAAGCCTCTACAACCACACAGGGCCTGAGAAAGGAGTGCGTGTTCTGTGTCCTCATCCTGATATTCTTAGTCATTTTTTAAAGAAAAGATTCCATGTCTTCACTTCACACCTGGCCTCCCTAATTCTGCAGCTGATTCTGGTTTGGATGAACAAGCTGTTGTCAGCAGGGCAGTGGTGGTGCACGCCTTTAATCCCAGCACTTGTGGGGCAGAAGCTGGCTGACCTTCATGAGTTCGAGGCAAGCCTGGTCTACAGAATGAGTTCCAGGATAGCCAGGGTTACACAAAGAAACCTGTCTTAAAAACAACAACAACAAAGAAATAAGACAAAACAAAAACAAGCAAGCAAACAAATGCAAGCTGTTGTCATATCCCACAGTCCCAGAAACCAGGCGTTCCTGTGCTCCAGCTATCAGACAGTGAAGGATATGATTTATAGTGACTAACCCTCCCAATGGTATAACCACTTTGCTTTTTGTTATATTTCTGTGTGCTTCACACATGTATACATGTATATACATATACATGTTTATGTGTGTGCATGTGCATGTGCAGGTCACAGTCCAGGCTTTGGGTCTTGCCTCAGTTGCCATCTGCTTTGATTTTTAAGAGAGGGTCTCTCTTTAGTGTGAAGTTCACCTATTCTCCTGGGCTGGCTGGCCAGTGAGCCGCAGGATCTGCCTGGTTTTGTTCCCCCCAGCAGGATTACATGTACACAACCATGCCCGGTGGGTTTTGGTTTGTTTGTTTGTGTGTTTGTTTGTTTTGCATTTTGTTTTTCTTTTGTTATTGTTAACATTTGGGGGGGTGGTCAATCCCAGGTCTATATGCTTGCACAGCAAACTCTTTAGCAACTGAGCCATCTCCCTAGCCTTTTGTCGTTGTTTGTGATATGGAGGATTGCGTACAGAGGTTCATGCTAAGCAAGAGCTCTGCTTTTGAGCTCTGCATTGTGCTTTTGTGTCTTTATCCCACCACAGGAGGACAGTAGGTACTAGATACGAAGCTTTCTTTTTAATGCCTGCCATGCATTAAAGATTGCTCGAGGAAGGAGCTGTCCTGCATCAGTACTCCATAGTTAATCTGTCCTTTCCAGT
The DNA here is from genome assembly GCF_907164565.1 of Psammomys obesus. Taxonomy (NCBI): domain Eukaryota; kingdom Metazoa; phylum Chordata; class Mammalia; order Rodentia; family Muridae; genus Psammomys; species Psammomys obesus. The sequence goes on from NW_026590681.1 coordinate 1,245,624, forward strand.
CCACATGGGATGCTGGGGGATTCCTTTGTATGATTCAACCACTCGACAAGGGCCTTGTTCAAGTCCAGCAGGACCCTGACAAAAGACAGATGAACCTTACTGCCTCTCAGAGAATGGAGATCATAGTGTCTTGTGTTTCATAATCCCTTCCATGAAGCCAAATGTAGGTGAAGGCTGGAAGTAACTACAACACAGATCCAAGGTCAGAACCCAGGGCACTTTGTCTACAGTGGAACAAGGAGTGCACATACGATGATGCAAAATACTTGTGTTAGTGATATCTTACCTGGCCTCTTTGGAAAGAAACTGCCTTCTGGAGTCAGGCTGAAGAGAGGAGCCATGCCAAGCAGCTTGATGAGAAAGCACCCTGCCTTTTAAGCGTTCTTATTGAGAGAATAAGGTAAGATGAACCATCACAATCTCAAACACAGGAAATACTTTAGTGATCCTGAGGGAGGCTTGCGTTATAGAATCACGTTTCCAATTGTGGTCATGGGCAAATTCCTAACTGCACTGATCCCTGATGGCTTCATCACAAATATGGATGTGATGTGATAAGGTGCAAGATTTTTGTGAGGCTCAGAACTGGCTTAGGCCACTCAACATTCGTACATGGGACAGCTCAGAGTCTCCACACTGAAGTCCCACTGCCTCAACCACCTTCTCTTCCCTCAGCTCCACATCTCCCTGTGCTCCAAGGCACAGCTGGACCCATATCTGGGAGCATCTGGATTGTCTCAAGGGGCCCCAGTCCCAACCCCAGCACCCGGTCTTCTTCATGGGGTGATGGTCCCTGTGGCGGCCCTCCCCTCCCCACCAGCGCCACCTCACAGATGGAGGACCCAGCCTGTGGGAAAGAAGAGACCGTGACTTATCAGAACATATGGTTTCCTAATTCAAGTTAAAATGTCTGCACCCTGTTGCATCTGGTGCCATTTTAGTTAGTTAGAAATGCCACACAAGGCTGTGACTAAAGGGGAAGAAACGGAGAAAAATACAGTTATTACACACTCAAGAGCCAGGTTTTGCGGCTCATTAGCCAGTGGCCTCCGTGACTAATTAGGTTTTGTCACTGTTGTGGGGTCATTATGCCTTAATTTTTTTGCATAGTTATTCAGCCGTCACTTGAGGAAAAATGAAGGAGAGAAATACCCTCCTCTGTCTCTTCGGCTCTGAATCACTCAGGCTAAACAACTCTCGGAGCTGAGAGTACCAGAAACTGATGAAATGATCATTTTGCCACAAAAGGACAAAGCGATGGGAGAGGATTAAAGAGGCGCTTCTTTATCTGGTGGCAGAGACCTCATTGAGCTGCGGAGGGCACTATTCAGTGGGAGAGATCATTAACTTTGAAGTCAGTCATCCAGAGATAATGTTTGTCCCTTTACTTCATTTGTTGCCCAACTGGCCTTAGCAACCTCCATTTTTGTTACTCATCCTTGGGAAAAAAAAATGAGGGAAAATGTGTAGTAAAATAAAGCCCGAGGGTCTTCCACAGGCCGGAGGCCTAGGTTAATTTTTGCCAGCAGCAAAGGAAATTGAGAACACCATGGTCTTCCGCACAGTGGGACTTGTGTTGGGTCCAGTATAGTAAAAGAACCCATGGTGTGAGGGGAGACATTGGTGTCAATCACAGGGTGGGCCCACAATGGCTGGTAATTGGCGTGGGTCCACCTTCTACGTCTGTCCTGCTGAGCCTGAAGGCCCCAGGCTCACTCTTGAGCCCCACTGCTAACAAGCAAACAATTTATCAGGGTTAGATCTCCTGCGGGTTGCCCCATCTAGGCTCCATTCAGGCCCCTATCCACCCTCAACCCCCGTGCCAGCCCCACCACACACACAAAAATTTACGTACACCGTGCAATTTGGGGCAGCCGTACCATGTAGCAACAAATTTACAACAGGCCTACCATGAAAATGGCTGTGTCAATATACTGCAAACTGGGGGAGCTGTGCAGCTGTGCCGGGCCACAACTGGTGGTCCCAAAGGGTGCCGGAGGGAAGGGGACGAATGCACTGCGTCATATCAGAGCTGATTATGAGCCCTCGATTTTGACACAATAGCTCACATATGCCCGTGAGATTCAGTCACATCTCATCAGTAGCCCTGTGCCTTTTCTGCTTCTGCATGCAGAACTAGAGGATGGGGCTTATTAAACTGACAGTTAAAATACTGTGGTGAGGATTGGGGCCCTTTTGGTTTTTTTGTTTTGTTTTGTTCTGTTTTGGGTTGGTTGGTTGGTTGGTTGGTTGGTTTGATAGCAGTAGGGAGGATTACACTTAGTACCTCAGGCATGCTAAGCAAGCATTATATCACCAAGCTATTCCTATAATCAGGACTTTTAAAAGGCTTAATTATTGTGTGGAGAGTGGGCTACTATGTGTGGCATCAGATGTCGTCTTTGGAAGGCCCTGCACTGTGTGGCTAGTCATATTACTCTGCGCCTAGCTGGCAGGCATGTTTTACAGACTGAACTTGGCCTGGGCTGTCTGTCATTACACAGAGCATGAAGTCACTGCCTTTTGAGCATCTCCTGTGTGCTGTGCTCAATGCCGTTTAATCCTGCAAGGAAAGTGATTTTATCACCTGCCCTTTACAGATCGGGAATGGAAGGTTTCCAAAATGAGAGTAAATAGCACGTACTGGGATTGGGATTTAGAGTCTGTTTGCCCCCCTGTGGTTCTGGTGTCCATATAGTCTCACTTCAGACTGATGGGAAATGAATCTGTCTCCTGGAGGGCAGCATGAGTTGTTTATCAAACCTTCCTGTGAGACTTAGCCATGTCAAGATAACTTCCATTATTAGCATGTACTGTGAGCTCTAGAACCTTAGGAATGTGCTGCTGTTGTTTTATAAGGCATACTTTAGTGTGACCCCACCTTTCATCTAGATTTAGCGACTAAGGCATTCCAGAATTGTGCACTTTGGAGTCAAGTGTAAGTACCTGGGTCTCACAAGTGTAAGCATTGTGGGGAAAATAAATGTTTTTTTTCAAGTTCTTTCTTGTTTCTCATCTCTTTTCCAAACACCAAAAAGCGTCTCGGGAAATCAGTAGTTAGTATAGAAAGTAGCAAGACAGCAGCCATTCAATAAATAGAAATAGAATAAATGACTGAAGTTTCTGGGGTCTTCACTTTCAGTTCTGAACAATGGGCAGAGCCTTCTGTCCCCACCAGCTCTCCAAGCATGTTTTATACTTTCACCCAGGGAGGAAAGAGGTCTAGGCCAGAGGATCAGAAGAGCCTTTTAGAGTCACAGCTGGACCAGGGTTGATCCCATTTCCCTAAGCTCTGCTAAGCTCAGAGGGGGAAGGGAGAGGGAACCATCTTTCACCCAGTAGTCACTGCCTCATTCTTTGTCTACTTCCCAGATGAGACAAAAGAGCAATTTTATGCTAATAAACCTATGTGAGAAGAGCCACTGCCCTTTTTCCTCCAAATTTGACTTCTTTTATTGGAGGCATCATAAATGAACTAAATGAGCACAGCCTGAACACTCTGCTGCCTCAGCCGAGAAACACGGCTCACATATTGAGCTGTGCCTGTGTCAGAAGTGCGAGTCAGTGACGGGGACAGGACAGGAGCTAGCCTGACATACTAGCCCTCTTCTCCTGGGAGCCCTAAGCACTGGTGGGCAGATGCACTGCAGGCTGTCTTTGAGAAGACGGTCCATGTGGAAGGAAGGGGAAGGGGAATTGTCTCCTGAATCTGGGCCAAAGAGAAGTAGCAAAGAGCTCTCGCATTGGCCACATCTCCAAAATGCAACAAGTGAAATCTAGAATACAAGTCCTCTAAGAGAGGAGAACACTCAGGTGGGCTCTGGTAAGCAGCAGTCCTCCACAGTGTGCCACCAGCCTCCCATACATGTGGAAGGACTGGTTCTCTCCGGTGTGGTTGCTCGCGGTCCAATTCAGTTGCCAGTTTTGGTGGCATCTCAACAGCCCATGTGAGTTGCCAGCTTCTGGAGCTATAGTGTAAACACACATACACACACACACACACACACACACACACACACACACACACACACCATAATATGTATAATATATTATATATATACTATACTATATATTTAGCACACTATAGTGTATATATTATGTATATATGTATATTCTGCTCTAAGCTGTGGACATGGGGAACAGTTCAGTCTCTAACCTCTCTGTCCTTCACTGTCATGACAAGGTTATGAAACCTGAGCTGACTCCTGACTCTCAGGATGCAAGACTGGAGACCCATCCGTTCAGGACAGACAACAGGCTCCTGATTTATTTCAGACTCCAGCTGAATGTTGAAGGGGCCTGAGCTCTGCTTTGTAAATTAAGCCTCACTAATTAAGACTTGCCTAATCCCCCCTGTGGGTCCAGGGTTGTATTCTAAAAAAAAAAAAAAAAAAAAAAAAAAAAAAAAAAAAAAAAAAAAAA